>NC_057813.1:377625515-377630839 GCF_018294505.1 Triticum aestivum
TGCCCCTCCGCCGCCTCCTCGCCGCCTCCTCATCGCCGGCAGCCGCCACGGCCATGGCCCCCTCGCCGGCGAGCTACAGGAGCTCCGGCGTGAACAGTGTCTCCGGAGCCGCCTCGGGAAGCGTGCCGATCCAGATCTGGATCTGGGCTAGGTTGACCCCCTCTTCCCCGAAACCCTAACTCCCAGATTTTTATGCTATCTTTGACTGCTTGTATCTCCGCAACCGTAGCTCCGTTTTGGGCATATGATATATCAAAATCTTCGCCTCGACATGTACATCATTTCATTCCATTGCATCATTTGCATTTGAGGTCATCTTGTTACCCAAAATGCTGTTAGAAGGAGGCTTCGTGAGTTAAATTGCAGATCCATTAGTTCATCATGCACTTTTGTCATTTTTGCTATGTTTAATTCGTGCATGATATGCCTGTGCCCCTTTGGGATGTATTGTGAAGCATTTTGTCTTCTTTCCAGAGGTGCCACCCATGCATTTTTAGGATGTGTGTGTTGTCTTGTGCAAGCTTACGAAGTAGGGTACCTGAGATTGCAGATTTCAGGGACTTAGTGATTTTCACTAAGTCTGGGATATTTTAGTTCATGATGCCATATGTCCAGCTTGTTTCCTAGTGATCCGTGCCTCTTTTGAGGATGATCAGTAAGGGAGTTTTGATACTTATGTTATGGTCTATCCATCCATGGCTTTGTTGGCATTTGTGGAGTGCTCTAGGTTGACTCAATCGAGCTCAACTTTTGCTTCGTTGTTAATCTGGGCAGATCGTCAACTCGTTTGCGATTTAGCCGATGCTCCCGTTAGTGTTCCTTGCATGCTATGCCTTTGTTCTTGCCATGTGTAGCTAGCACTTTGTGCCTTCTTGCTGGTTATATGCTTTCCTTGCCATGACTTGCACCGTAGTGAGTGCACCGAGCTCGTTTGCATGCCTTCGTGAGTTAAATTTCAGCATGTCTCAGTTTTCACTAAGTCTGAAAACTGATTGTGTTCGAGCGATGTTCGTGAGCTCGGTAGAGTATTTTGTGAACCCTTTTGGCCCCAGGTCACTTTGGGTGTTTTATTAAGCTGGTTGAGTAGCTCCATGCCATGTTCTTACTTGTCATGTTCAGGTTTTCTATCATGTTGTTTTGCTGCTCCGAAGAGAGCATCGTGATCTGAAATTTCAGACTAGTGTTAATTTCACCAAGTCTGAAATCTGTTTTGCATTTGCGTTTTAGCCATGCTTGTTTGAACCTCTTAATGGATGAATTTGCCTATGGCTCAGTGCTAGTGTTTTGTCAACCATCTTGTGTAAATCACTGCCATGTATTTTGTTTTCATGTTTGGTGGCTGTAGCATGTTCATTTCGTTGCATTTAGATGCCTACTTGCTGTAAATCGCAGACCGGTGTCATATCTTAAAACGCTTGCCATTTCTAAACCGTAGCTCCGATTCCTATGATCTTTATATCATTTTCAAGCGATTTCATCCCCTCTATCCAGTGGCACACTTGGTTTTCCAAGTTGATGCCAGGTTCATGCATTTCCTGTCATATCTTGCATTTTGCATCCCGCATCGCATCCCGCATAGCATATCGTCCTTTCATCATATTGCTTGGTCTTGCCCGTGGTTGATTGTGTCCTTGTTGCTTGTTTGTCTTTGGGTAGAGCCGGGAGACGAGTTCGCTACCGAGGAGCCCGTTGAGTTTGCTTGTGAGGATCCAGTCAACTCTGACAACTGTGCAGGCAAGATGATCATACCCTCGAAATCACTACTATCTTTGCTATGCTAGTTTGCTCGCTCTTTTGCTTTGCCAATGCCACGATGCATACCATTTGCTTGTCAGCCTCCCAATTGCCATGTTGAACCTCTAACCCACCTTTGTCCTAGCAAACCGTTGATTGGCTATGTTACCGCTTTGCTCAGCCCTTCTTATAGCGTTGGTAGTTGCAGGTGAAGATTGGAGCCGTTCCTTGTTGGAACATTTATATTGCTTGTTGGGATATCATTATATTGCTATGTTATCTTAATGCATCTATATACTTGGTAAAGGGTGGAAGGCTCGGCCTCTCGCCTAGTGTTTTGTTCCACTCTTGCCGCCCTAGTTTCCGTCATATCGGTGTTATGTTCCCGGATTGTTGCGTCCCTTACGCGGTTGGGCTATAATGGGAACCCCTTGATAGTTCGCCTTGATTAAAGCTTTTCCAGCAATGCCCAACATTGGTTTTACCATTTGCCACCTAGCCTCTTTTTCCCTTGGGTTTCCGGAGCCCGAGGGTCATCTTATTTTAACCCCCCCCCCGGGCCAGTGCTCCTCTGAGTGTTGGTCCGAACCAGGCAGCCTGCGGGGCCACCTCGGGGAAACTTGAGGTTTGGTTTTACTCGTAGCTTGACCTATCCGAGCGTGCCCTGAGAAAGAGATATGTGCAGCTCCTATCGGGATTTGTCGGCACATTCGGGCGGTGTTGCTGGACTTGTTTTAACCTGTCGAATCATCTTGTTGTACCGAGATACCGAGTCTGATCGGTGTGTCTTGGGTGGAGGTCTATTCCTTCGTTGACCGTGAGAGCTTGTTATGGGCTAAGTTGGGACCCCCCTGCAGGGATTGATCTTTCGAAAGCCGTGCCCGCGGTTATGGGCGGATGGGAATTTGTTAATGTCCGGTTGTAGACGACTTGAACTAAACTTAATTAAAATGGATCAACCGTGTGTGTTACCGTGATGGCCCCTTCTCGGCGGAGTCCGGGAAGTGGACACGGTGTTGGAGTTATGCTTGCGCAGGATGTTCCTTTAGCTTCTCGCTCGTGCTTCGCCTCCTCTTCTCGCTCTCTTTTGCGTATAAGTTAGCCACCACATATGCTAGTCGCTTGCTGCAGCTCCACATATATTTTGCCTTGTCCATTCCTATGAGCTTAAATAGTCTTGATCGCGTGGGTGTGAGATTGCTGAGACCCTGTGGCTCACAGATACTACAACTCCAGATGCAGGTCCAGGTGATTCTGCTCCAGTTGACGATTACGAGCTCAGGTGGGAGTTCGACGAGGACTCTCAGCGATACTACGTGTCCTTTCCAGATGATCAGTAGTGGTGCCTAGTTGGGGTTATCGATTCAGGACCTTGTCGCATGTTGGGGGTCTTTTCTATTTTGGCGCCGTAGTCGGGCCATGAGTGCTTGTTTGATGGATGTTATTTATGTACTCTGATGTGACGTGGCGAGTGTAAGCCAATTATGTTATCTCCCCCTTTTATTATATATTACATGGGATGTTGTAATGATTGCCTGACTTGCGACATTGCTTTCAATGCGGTTATGCCTCTAAGTCGTGCCTCGACACGTGGGAGCTATAGCCGCATCGAGGGCGTTACAAGTTGGTAATCAGAGCCATCCCCGACCTTAGGAGCCCCATTGCTTGATCGTTTTTAGCAGCCGAGTTGTGTCTAGAAAAATTGTTTTGAGTCCTTAGGAATTATATATCGGAGAGCTTAGGAATTCTTTTTCTCCTCATCGCTCTGGTAAGGCATCCTGGTGTAGAGTTTTGACTCTTCTCTTCTAAAAATTTCACTAAAATTTTTTTTAGGTTCACGCGAGTATCTTGGTTTTGTTACGATGGTTTTGTGACGAGAACATTGTTCTTGGTGCCTCCTGTCTTTAGGGGTTGTGGCAGTGTCCCGGGGAGTTGAGCTCCAAGGTGTTGTCGTCACAATTTTATCGTTGCAATTCTGGTATACTTGAGATATGTTCGCCGACATCGAAAATCTCTTTTATGCAGTTCGTTGGTGAGATAACCTCGACGCCACCCAGTACTGGGGCGGGAGTTCGGGAGTATCGCCATAACTTGTATAACGGATGTTTTTTGAAGGTTGAGGTAGATGGTTTCCGAAGTTTTCTTGGTTATGTGTTGAAGGATGGATACAACTGGATGTAGGATTTGCTAGTTTGGGTGAGATATTGTGCTTCCCCTGTATCCCCAACACCTGATTGCATAACCGGAAAGGTTCGGGAGTTTCATAGGTGGGAATTCTAGTAGCTCTAGTTCTTCTTCCACGGATATTGGTTTGAGATTGGGTTTTCTTACCGATTATTCGTTCTTGATCCGTACCTTGTTGATTTATTTCTCTTCCTTAATTCTTCGTGGCTTCTCAATTTGTGGATATGTGATCATTTGAAGAGGAATGCATTCGTTCATTTTGTTCGGATGTGAAGACTATATGTTGCAATTTTCATTCCGTTGGATTCAGCTTCTATATTGTTGTCTATCTATGTGCTAATGGTGGTCAACCTCTTCAGGATGGCTCCTCCAACACGCACGACTCCGAATCCTGATCCGCCTCCACCTCCGCCTCCTCCGGAAGCATGGCAAGATGTGATGGCCGCTACTAATGCAAACACACAGTTGATCATGCAAATCCTTCAAGAGCGCAATCAAGGCAGTCAAGGGAATCAAGGCCATAATCAGCACCACTTTGCTACTCTGAACCAGTTCCTTGCTAATGGCCCAAAGACGTTCAGCAGTTGTGTTGAGGCTACCGACGCTGACGATTGGCTAGTGGATCTGGGCAAGCATTTTGAATGCAGCAACGTCAGGCCTGAAGATTTTGTCAAGTTCGCTTCTTTCCAGCTCAAAGATCAGGCTGCAGAGTGGTTCCAGCAGTACAAGGATTCCAGAGGTGGACGTCTGATCACTTGGGACGATTTCCGTCAAGATTTCCGTGCTCATCACATCCCTCAAAGTGTGGTTGAGAGTAAGCGTCAGGAATTCCGCAATCTGAAGCAAGGCTCTTTGCCTGTCTATGACTACAACAAGTTGTTCCAGAAGCTCGCCTGTTTTGCCAAGCAGGATGTTCCTGATGAGAAGAGCATGATCTATCAGTTCAGGGGTGGTCTTCGTGAGGAAATTCAGCTCGCTCTTGTCCTCTTTGAGCCGTTGAGATACGATGAGTTCTACAACATGGCACTGAAGCAAGAGGCTGCTCAGATGAGATGTGATGCTTCCAGGAAGCGTGCCAGAGATGTTACTCCGTCTTCCTCTACTCAAGTGGTCAAGCAGCAGAAGTATTGGCTTCCTCCTCCTCCGTTCCGTCAGCCGTATCAGCAGAAGAGCAAAGGTGGCAGTGGTTTCTCCCACCCACCCAACCCAGGCTTTCAGAACAAGTCTTCGTCTCAAGCGCCAAGACCGAGTGCTCCGTATCACCGTCCGCTTTTAGAGGTCACGTGCAACAAGTGCCAACAGAAGGGTCACTATGCCAACAAGTGTACCAACCAGAGGCGTCTTCCTCCTCCTCCTCCTGTCAGATCGGCAAGTACAGCTGTGGTCAAGCACAATCCCAAGCACGC
>NC_057813.1:377631434-377714802 GCF_018294505.1 Triticum aestivum
TCTCAAGCTCCAAGACCGAGTGCTCCGTATCACCGTCCGCTTTCAGAGGTCACGTGCAACAAGTGCCAACAGAAGGGTCACTATGCCAACAAGTGTACCAACCAGAGGCGTCTTCCTCCTCCTCCTCCTGTCAGATCGGCAAGTACAGCTGTGGTCAAGCACAATCCCAAGCACGCCAAGGTCAATATGCTGAATGCAGCTCAGGCTGAGGATTCTTCAGATGTCATTATGGGTAACCTTCCTGTTAATGATATTCCTGCAAAAGTTCTTTTTGACACGGGTGCATCGCATTGTTTCATGTCAAAGCCATTTTTTACCAAGCATGAGTTCGTTTCTTCTCATTTGGGTAAACATATGGATATCATTTCTCCTGGCAAACGTTTAAGCGCAAGTCTGGAGGTGCCAGATGTCGCTATCACGATGGGCGATTTCAAATTTCTCGCTTCTCCTATGGTTCTTGGTAACTCGGATATCGATCTTATTCTCGGGATGGACTGGCTCTCTAAGCATAAAGCTCAGCTTGATTGTGCAGCCAGGCAGATTCTACTGACTCATTCGTCTGAGGATGTCATTGTCTTTGCCGCTCGGGATAATTCCATCCGGTTGTTTTCTCTCAATGAGAAGGGTGAATTGGATGCTATTTCGCAGATTCCGGTTGTTTGTGAGTATCAAGACGTCTTTCCAGAAGAGCTCCCAGGAATGCCTCCGCACCGGCCAGTTGAATTCGTTATTGAACTTGAGCCCGGTACGGAACCTGTGTGCAAACGTCCCTACAAGCTCGGCCCCGAAGAGTTGAAGGAGCTGAAGAAACAACTCGATGAGCAAGAAAGATTGGGTCTCATTCGGCCTAGTACTTCTCCGTGGGGTTGTGGTGTTCTTTTTGTGAAGAAGAAGGATGGATCGAGTCGACTTTGTGTTGATTACCGTCCAGTAAACAAGAAGACCATCAAGAACAAATACCCACTTCCCAACATCAATGAGCTGTTCGAACAACTCAAGGGTGCTCAAGTATTCTCCAAGCTTGATCTCCGTATGGGTTATCATCAGATTCGTATTCGTGAGCAAGATATTCCCAAGACGGCGTTCAGAACAAGTTTTGGTTCATATGAATACACCGTCATGTCTTTTGGCCTCGCCAACGCTCCTCCGACGTTCTCTCGCATGATGAACTTCATCTTCAACCCCTACACCAATGAATTCGTTTTGGTCTATCTCGACGACATTCTGGTTTTCTCGAAGAACAAGGAAGATCATGCCAAGCACTTGCGTTTGGTTCTTGACAAGCTCAGAGAACATCAGTTCTACGCCAAGTTCTCCAAGTGTGAATTTTGGCTCGATGAGGTTCTTTATCTTGGTCATATCATCTCCGCCAAGGGCATTTCCGTGAATCCTGAGAAGGTGTCCGCAATTGTGAATTGGGAACCTCCTCAGAACGTGAAGCAACTCCGCAGTTTTCTCGGTCTCGCAAGCTATTGCAGAAGATTCGTTGAAAACTTTTCTAAGATCGCCAAGCCTCTCTCAAATCTTCTTCAGAAGCACGTCAAGTACGTTTGGTCTCCGGAGTGTGATATTGCTTTCAACACTTTGAAAGAGAAATTGATCACTGCTCCAGTTCTGACTCCACCTGATGAAACCAAGCCGTACGAGGTCTTTTGTGATGCCTCTCTCCAAGGTCTCGGTGCTGTACTGATGCAAGAGAAGAAAGTTGTTGCTTATACCTCTCGCCAGTTGAAACCTAATGAGAAGAACTACCCCACTCATGATCTCGAGTTGGCGGCAGTTGTGCACGCTTTGTTGACTTGGAGACATCTTCTATTGGGAAGGAAAGTGGATATTTTCACTGATCACAAGAGTCTCAAGTACATCTTCACTCAGCCTAATCTCAACCTCAGGCAGACTCGATGGGTCGAAATGATTCAAGAGTACAATCCGAGTATCGAGTATACTCCAGGCAAGGCTAATGTGATTGCTGACGCTTTGAGCAGAAAAGCATATTACAACAGTCTGATTCTCAAGCCTTATCAACCCGAGCTTTGTGAAGCTTTCCGCAAACTTAATCTGCAAGTTGTTCCTCAAGGTTTCCTCGCCAACCTTCAAGTCTCTCCTACCTTAGAAGACCAGATTCGCCAAGCCCAACTTCTTGATGCTATGGTGAAGAAGGTGAAGATTGGTATTGCAAAGAGTCAGTCCAAGTACAAGTGCTACCGACTTGATGACAAGGACACTCTCTTCTTCGAGGATCGAATTGTTGTGCCCAAAGGTGAACTCCGTAAGGTGATCATGAATGAGGCTCACAACTCTCTCCTCTCCATCCACCCTGGTAGTACGAAGATGTATCAGGACCTCAAGCAAGCTTATTGGTGGACTCGAATGAAGCGCGAGATCGCTCAATTCGTGAATGAATGTGATGTCTGCAGAAGAGTGAAGGCAGAACACCAAAGGCCAGCTGGTCTCCTCCAACCTCTTGCCATTCCAGAATGGAAGTTTGACCACATTGAAATGGACTTCGTGACTGGATTTCCAAAGTCCAAGCGTGGCAATGATGCTATATTTGTTGTCATCGACAAGCTGACCAAAGTGGCTCATTTTCTGCCTATCAAAGAGTCGATCTCTGCAGCTCAATTGGCGGAACTCTATACCTCTCGCATTGTCTCTCTGCACGGTATTCATCAAGTGATATCTTCAGACCGTGGCAGCATCTTTACCTCCAAGTTTTGGGATTCTTTTCAGAAAGCCATGGGCACCAACATCCGCTTCAGCACAGCTTTCCATCCTCAAACAAGCGGTCAAGTCGAGCGTGTCAACCAAATTCTTGAAGATATGCTCAGGGCTTGTGTGATCTCCTTCGGCATGAAGTGGGAGGATTGTCTTCCTTATGCTGAATTCTCATACAACAACAGCTTTCAAGCAAGTTCGGGCAAGGCCCCCTTTGAAATTCTGTATGGCAGGAAGTGCCGTACCCCTCTCAACTGGTCTGAAACCGGTGAACGTCAGCTGCTGGGTAATGACTTAATCACAGAAGCAGAAGAGATGTGCAAAGTCATTCGTGATAACCTCAAAGCAGCCCAGTCCCGCTAGAAGAGCTACTATGATAGTAAGCACCGTGATCTGGTTTTCGAGATTGGAGATCATGTTTACCTCCGCGTCTCTCCCATGAAAGGTACTCGTCGCTTCGGTATCAAAGGGAAGCTTGCCCCTAGATACGTGGGACCTTTCAAGATTGTCAGCAAGAGAGGCGACCTCGCCTATCAACTCGAGCTTCCTTCAAACTTTGCAAATGTTCATGATGTGTTCCATGTCTCTCAGCTTCGAAAGTGCTTCAAGACTCCTGACCGCACCGTCAACTTCGAGGACATTGAGCTCCAAGAAGATCTCTCCTATCGTGAGCACCCAGTTGCTATTCTCGAAGAGACTGAACGCAAGACTCGCAACAAGTCAATCAAATTCCTCAAAGTTAAGTGGTCACACCATTCCGACCATGAAGCTACCTGGGAACGCGAGGATCACCTCCGTTCTGAGTACCCGGAGTTCTTTCAGTCCTAGATCTCGGGACGAGATCTTTTCGTAGTGGTGGAGTGTTGTAACGCCCCAGATGTAACTTTCCCCATTTGTACTCCAACTCTTGCCGTCTCCGGCGCTAAGTTATATTTATTTCTCGGGTTTGGGTCTTTGTCTCCGTGTGTTGTTTTTCTTTTTCGTGCATCTCTTATCATGTCATCACGTGCATTGCATTTGCATACATGTTCATCTCATGCATTCGAGCATTTTCCCCGTTGTCCGTTTTGCATTCCGGCGTTTCGTTCTCCTCCGGTGGTCATTTCTACCTTTCTTTCTTGTGTGGGGTTTAAACATTTCCGGATTGGACCGAGTCTTGCCAAGCGGCCTTGGTTTACTACCGGTAGACCGCCTGTCAAGTTTCGGGTCATTTGGACTTCGTTTGATACTCCAACGGTTAACCGAGGGACCGAAAAGGCCTCGTGTGTGTTGCAGCCCAACACCCCCCAAATTTGGCCCAAAACCCACCAAACTCTGCTCCATCGTCTCGGTCGTTCGATCACGATCGTGTGGGCGAAAACCGCACCTCATTTGGACTCTCCTAGCTCCCTCTATGCCTATATATACACCCCTCCGTTTTCGGATCTCTCCCTCTCCCCGAAACCCTAAAAAAAACATCCCCGCCAGATCCGCGCCGACGGACGTGTCCGCCCCCGGCCGGACATCGTCCGCCCGCCGCCGCCATCCAACCCGCCGCCGCCACGTGTCCCCGCGGGACCGCATCGCCGCCGCCGTCCCGGCCCGGGAGGCCCAGGAGGGGCCCCCGCGAGCCCGCGCCCCCGCGCCTCTTCCTCCTCTCGGGCGCCGCCGCCTCCCCGACCTCCGGCGACCGGCGCCGTCGCCGCCACCGCACCGGCCGCCGCCGCGCCGGGCCCCGCCGCCCGTCCGCTCCTCGCCGCGCGCCCGCGCCTCCGGGGCCGCGCCCTCGCCCGCGGCCGGCCTCGCCGGGCCACCTCGCCGCCCCTCGTCGCCGGCCACCGCCTCCCCCTACGCCGGCGGCCTCGGTTCCGGCGCCGATGAACCTCGTCGCGCGCGCCCTACTACAGTGTCTCCGGCGCCGCCTCGGGAAGCGTGCCGATCCAGATCTGGATCTGGGCATCGGTTGACTTCTCTCCCCCGAAACCCTAATTTTTATGCATTCTTTGATTGCTTGTATCTCCGCAACCGTTGCGCCGTTTTGGGCATATGATATATCAAAATCTTCGCCTCGACATGTACATCATTTCATTCCATTGCATCATTTGCATTTGAGGTCATCTTGATACCCAAAATGCTGTTAGAAGTAGGCTTCGTGAGTTAAAGTGCAGAACCGTTAGTTCATCATGCACTTTTGTCATTTTTGCTATGTTTAATCCGTGCATGATATGCCTGTGCCCCTTTGGGATGTATTGTGAAGCATTTTGTCTTCTTTCCAGAGGTGCCACCCATGCATTTTTAGGATGTGTGTGTTGTCTTGTGCAAGCTTGCGAAGAGAGGTACCTGAGATTGCAGATTTCAGGGACTTAGTGATTTTCGCTAAGTCTGGGATATTTTAGTTCATGATGCTATATGTCCAGCTTGTTTCCTAGTGATCCGTGCCTCTTTTGAGGATGATCAGTAAGGGAGTTTTGATATTTATGTCATGCTCTATCCATCCATGTCTTTGTTGGCATTTGTGGAGTGCTCTAGGTTGACTCAATCGAGCTCAACTTTTGCTTCGTTGTTAATCTGGGCAGATCGTCAACTTGTTTGCGATTTCGCCGATGCTACCGTTAGTGTTCCATGCATGCTATGCCTTTGTTCTTGCCATGTGTAGCTAGCACTTTGTGCCTTCTTGCTGGTTATATGCTTTCCTTGCCATGACTTGCACCGTAGTGAGTGCATCGAGCTCGTTTACATGCCTTCGTGAGTTAAATTTCAGCATGTCTCAGTTTTCACTAAGTCTGAAAACTGATTGTGTTCGAGCGATGTTCGTGAGCTCGGTAGAGTATTTTGTGAACCCTTTTGGCCCCAGGTCACTTTGGGTGTTTTATTAAGCTTGTTGAGTAGCTCCATGCCATGTTCTTACTTGTCATGTTCAGGTTTTCTATCATGTTGTTTTGCTGCTCCGAAGAGAGCATCGTGATCTGAAATTTCAGACGTGTTAATTTCACTAAGTCTGAAATCTGTTTTGCATTTGCGTTTTAGCCATGCTTGTTTGAACCTCTTAATGGATGAATTTGCCTATGGCTCAGTGCTAGTGTTTTGTCACCCATCTTGTGTACATCACTGCCATGTATTTTGTTTTCATGTTTGGTGGCTGTAGCATGTTGATTTCGTTGCATTTAGATGCCTACTTGCTGTAAATCGCAGACCGGTGTCATATCTTAAAACGCTCGCCATTTCTAAACCGTAGCTCCGATTCCTATGATCTTTATATCGTTTTCAAGCGATTTCATCCCCTCTATCCAGTGGCACACTTGGTTTCCCAAGTTGATGCCAGGTTCATGCATTTTCTGTCATATCTTGCATTTTGCATCCTGCATCGCATCCCGCATAGCATATCGTCATTTCATCATATTGCTTGGTCTTGCCCGTGGTTGATTGTATCCTTGTTGTTTGTTTGTCTTGTTGGGTAGAGCCGGGAGACGAGTTCGCTACCGAGGAGCCCGTTGAGTTTGCTTGTGAGGATCCAGTCAACTCTGACAACTGTGCAGGCAAGATGATCATACCCTCGAAATCACTACTATCTTTGCTATGCTAGTTTGCTCGCTCTTTTGCTTTGCCACTGCTACGATGCCTACCTTTTGCTTGTCAGCCTCCCAATTGCCATGTTGAACCTCTAACCCACCATTGTCCTAGCAAACCGTTGATTGGCTATGTTACCGCTTTGCTCAGCCCTTCTTATAGCGTTGTTAGTTGCAGGTGAAGATTGGAGCCGTTCCTTGTTGGAACATTTATTTACTTGTTGGGATATCATTATATTGCTATGTTATCTTAATGCATCTATATACTTGGTAAAGGGTGGAAGGCTCGGCCTCTCGCCTAGTGTTTTGTTCCACTCTTGCCGCCCTAGTTTCCGTCATATCGGTGTTATGTTCCCGGATTGTTGCGTCCCTTACGCGGTTGGGCTATAATGGGAACCCCTTGATAGTTCGCCTTGATTAAAGCTTTTCCAGCAATGCCCAACATTGGTTTTACCATTTGCCACCTAGCCTCTTTTTCCCTTGGGTTTCCGGAGCCCGAGGGTCATCTTATTTTAACCCCCCCCCCCCCGGGCCAGTGCTCCTCTGAGTGTTGGTCCGAACCAGGCAGCCTGCGGGGCCACCTCGGGGAAACTTGAGGTTTGGTTTTACTCGTAGCTTGACCTATCCGAGCGTGCCCTGAGAAAGAGATATGTGCAGCTCCTATCGGGATTTGTCGGCACATTCGGGCGATGTTGCTGGACTTGTTTTAACCTGTCGAATCATCTTGTTGTACCGAGATACCGAGTCTGATCGGTGTGTCTTGGGTGGAGGTCTATTCCTTCGTTGACCGTGAGAGCTTGTTATGGGCTAAGTTGGGACCCCCCTGCAGGGATTGATCTTTCGAAAGCCGTGCCCGCGGTTATGGGCGGATGGGAATTTGTTAATGTCCGGTTGTAGATGACTTGAACTAAACTTAATTAAAATGGATCAACCGTGTGTGTTACCGTGATGGCCCCTTCTCGGCGGAGTCCGGGAAGTGGACACGGTGTTGGAGTTATGCTTGCGCAGGATGTTCCTTTAGCTTCTCGCTCGTGCTTCGCCTCCTCTTCTCGCTCTATTTTGCGTATAAGTTAGCCACCACATATGCTAGTCGCTTTCTGCAGCTCCACATATATTTTGCCTTGTCCATTCCTATGAGCTTAAATAGTCTTGATCGCGTGGGTGTGAGATTGCTGAGACCCTGTGGCTCACAGATACTACAACTCCAGATGCAGGTCCAGGTGATTCTGCTCCAGTTGACGATTACGAGCTCAGGTGGGAGTTCGACGAGGACTCTCAGCGATACTACGTGTCCTTTCCAGATGATCAGTAGTGGTGCCTAGTTGGGGTTATCGATTCAGGACCTTGTCGCATGTTGGGGGTCTTTTCTATTTTGGCGCCGTAGTCGGGCCATGAGTGCTTGTTTGATGGATGTTATTTATGTACTCTGATGTGACGTGGCGAGTGTAAGCCAATTATGTTATCTCCCCCTTTTATTATATATTACATGGGATGTTGTAATGATTGCCTGACTTGCGACATTGCTTTCAATGCGGTTATGCCTCTAAGTCGTGCCTCGACACGTGGGAGCTATAGCCGCATCGAGGGCGTTACAATTCAAGACACTATGTCTTGGAGAGGATGGGTTTTGAAGACCATGAAAATTTCGAAACAAAGAAAATACACCTAAGGACCCATCATGATATGGATTTTGAAGTAAATCTGTACAATGCTCAGAGCGTAACCCATTTTGGTTGCCAAAATTGGGAAGCACTTTGCAAAATGTATGGTTTTTATGAGGGTATGATTGTCACCATGGATCTTGGTGATCCTGATAGCGAGGAAGACAATATGGACATTTGGGTCCTTGTTGATACGCTTCCGATTGTACTGCTATGTGAGTTTCTCAAACATAGTTATTAGCTAATTTATATTGTTTATTTCAAAATAGTTGATAGCTTATTTCCATTGACAGCTTATTTTGATTCTTCAAAGACTGTGCGGAAGATGGTAGATAAAACCCACTACACCGAAGGCACCCAATTAACGTATAAGGAGAAAAATCATCTGATCGCATTTTGTACTCTTCTTGAGAATTACAATGCCTATTATCGAACTCCTCCAAATTATGGTGAATACGTGCCACTAGTGCATGTGTTAAACAACGATAAATTCTCTGGAGATACCCTGGTAAGATTTTTTACTATTACGACATTCGTGCATTTTTTGCATACTTCTAAAACTAGTACATCATTGCTAACTATGAAGTTATTATTATGTTTTGCAACAGAAACTCCCGATGGATTGTGTGCCTCATCTGATGTCTCTGCATGGTCGCCTCTCAGTTCTGAACATACTGCCAGGTAAATCTACGGAGCTCACTTGTGCATATCGGATTTCTAAAACCCATGAACACATGATCATCAGAGAATGGAAGAAATGTATGGACATTCGCAAGGAGGTTCTTGGAAGTAACATTCAGCGAAAGGCAAGAATGGGAGACAGGCTAATCTCCATTCTCCATAATGGAGAGTCAGGGGCTATCTTGTTTTTTGTTATTTTACCTTAGAAAATGTAGTAGGTCTTAATCGAATGTAATAGGTCCTATGAGGTACAATATGTTTATTATGTGGTAATGTGTTAGAGTTTATAATGATGATCTTGAGGAGGTGTTATGTGATGTCAATGATGAAACGATGATATTGAGGAGGTGTTATATGACAATGATGTATTATGATGCTAAGTTGTTAATGATATGATGATGATGATGATATTATTATATCATTGGGTGAAAGAACCGCGGATTAGTTTCAAGTGGATGGACATCCACTTGAAACTAGTCCACGGTTCTTTCACCCCATGATGTAATAACTCATTATGATGTAAAAACAATCTCTAAATTCCTGTTGTATGAAAACTTGTGTAAAGGTGTATGAATACAACATGAAAAAGAAAAGAAATAAAATACTAAATAATAGTAGTAGCGCGGGTTAGGAGAAGCGCTACTACTATTTACCAGTAGCGATGTTCTAAAGAACCACTGCTACTAAGTCAATTTAGCAGTAGCGTGGGTCAAGACGCGCTATTGCTAAGCATTAGCTGTAGCGCCTTATCAGTAGTGCTCCTGCCCGCGCTACTGATAGGCCCAAAACCCGCGCTGCTGCTAGGCTTTTCCCTAGTAGTGCGGCCAGGGCTCTCCTGATAACGAGAGGTACCTTAGCGAATTTAGGATGTCACCGAAAGGTGAGTGTTGAAAGATGTCCGCAGCGGTGAACTCCATGATCGGCGCCCGATCGGATTCGATTGGTAGGGGCGCAAGAGGTTCGGAGTCCGGCGAGGAGTCCGGCACCTCGGAGTCACGAGCTTCACAAGGGACAAGGTCAGTATTCGGCTCCATCGCCGTAGGGGTTGCAACCCCTGAGGCGGTGTCTAGCCACCCGTCCTCGATCTGCGCGGTCGGCCCCGAATTAAGGGTCGGAGCGGACTCATGTGCGGCCTCCAGGGCACTGTCCGGCAACAGGGCTAAATCATGATCATCGTGACAGTGTGGCGCGCTCGGCTGTGGCTCGAATCTGTCGAAGATCAAGTCTCTGCGGACGTCAGCCGTGAAGTTTAGACTTCCAAATCGTGACAGTGTGGCGCGCTCGGCTGTGGCTGCGGCCAGGGGCGTAACTTTCGATCTGCTCCAGATGGCCAAGCGAATTGGCCCATAGTGCAAAGTCGCCGAATACGACGATCTGTCCGGGGAGAGAAGTCTCACCCTGGACTGCGTCGTTATTGATGATCGAAGGAGCCATCATGCCTATTACCGACGACACAGAGGAACTCTCAATGAAAGCACCAATGTCGGTGTCAAAACCGGTGGATCTCGGGTAGGGGGTCCCGAGCTGTGCATCTAGGCGGATGGTAACAGGAGACAAGGGACACGATGTTTTTACCCAGGTTCGGGCCCTCTCGATGGAGGTAAAACCCTACTCCTGCTTGATTGATATTGATGATATGGGTAGTACAAGAGTGGATCTACCACGAGATCAAGGAGGCTAAACCCTAGAAGCTAGCCTATGGTATGATTGTTGTAATTGTCGTTGTCCTACGGACTAAAACCCTCCGGTTTATATAGACACCGGAGAGGGCTAGGGTTACACAAAGTCGGTTACAATGGTAGGAGATCTACATATCCGTATTGCCAAGCTTTCCTTCCACGCCAAGGAAAGTCCCATCCGGACACGGGACGAAGTCTTCAATCTTGTATCTTCATAGTCTTGGAGTCCGGCCGATGATGGTAGTTCAGCTATCCGGACACCCCCTAGTCCAGGACTCCCTCAACTCCATAGATTGATCTTGGTGATGTGTAGAAATTTTTTATTTTCTTCTACGTTCCCCAACAGTGGCATCATGAGCTAGGTCTATGCGTAGTTTCTATGCACGAGTAGAACACAAGATTGTTGTAGGCGTTGGTTTTGTCAATTTTCTTGCCACTACTAGTCTTATCTTGTTTCGGCGGCATCGTGGGATGAAGCGGCCCGGACCGACCTTACACATGCGCTTACGTGAGACAGGTTCCACCGACTGACATGCACTAGTTGCATAAGGTGGCTAGCGGGTGTCTGTCTCTCCCACTTTAGTCGGATCGGATTCGATGAAAAGGGGTCCTTATGAAGGGTAAATAGAAATTGGCATATCACGTTGTAGTTTTGGCATAGGTAAGAAATCTTCTTGCTAGAAACCTATAGCAATCACGTAAAAACATGCAACAACAATTAGAGGACGTCTAACTTGTTTTTGCAGCATATGCCTTGTGATGTGATATGGCCAAAAGGATGTGATGAATGAAATATATGTGATATATGAGATTGATCATGTTCTTGTAATAGGAATCACGACTTGCATGTCGATGATATGACAACCGACAGGAGCCATAGGAGTTGTCTTTATTTTTTGTATGACCTGCATGTCATTGAATAACGCCATGTAATTACTTTACTTTATTGATAAACACGTTAGCCATACAAGTAGAAGTAATCGTTGGCGTGACAACTTCATGAAGACACGATGATGGAGATCATGATGATGGAGATCATGGTGTCATGCCGGTGACGATGATGATCATGGCGCCCTGAAGCTGGAGATCAAAAGGAGCAAAAATGATATTGGCCATATCATGTCACTATTTGATTGCATGTGATGTTTATCATGTTTTGCTTCTTATTTGCTTAGTACGACGGTAGTAAATAAGATGATCCCTTATAATAATTTCAAGAAAGTGTTCCCCCTAACTGTGCACTGTTGCGGAAGTTCGTTGTCTCGAAGCACCACATGATGATCGGGTGTGAGAGATTCTAACGTTCACATACAACGGGTGTAAGCCAGATTTACACATGCAAAACACTTAGGTTGACTTGACAAGCCTAGCATGTATAGACATGGCCTCGGAACACAAGAGACCGAAAGGTCGAACATGAGTCGTATAGAAGATACGATCAACATGAAGATGTTCACTGATGATGACTAGTCCGTCTCACGTGATGATCGGACACGGCCTAGTTGACTCGGATCATGGGTCACTCAGATGACTAGAGGGATGTCTATCTGAGTGGGAGTTCATTATATAATTTGATTAGATGAACTTAATTATCATGAACTTAGTCTAAAATCTTTGCAATATGTCTTGTAGATCAAATGGCCCACGCTAATGTTGCCCTCAACTTCAACGCATTCCTAGAGAAAACAAAGCTGAAAGACGATGGCAGCAACTATATGGACTGGGTCCGGAACTTGAGGATCATCCTCATAGCTGCCTAGAAAGCATATGTCCTAGACGCACCGTTAGGTGAAGCACCCGTTTTCCCAGCAACTGAAGACATTATGAACGCCTGGCAGTTGCGTAGTGATGATTACTCCCTGGTTCAGTGCAGCATGCTTTACAGCTTAGAACCGGGGCTCCAAAAGCGTTTTGAGCAGCACGGAGCATATGAGATGTTCCAAGAGATGAAAATGGTTTTCCAAGCTCACGCCCGGGTCGAGAGATATGAAGTCTCTGACAAGTTCTACAGTTGTAAGATGGAGGAAAATGGTTGTGTCAGCGAGCACTTACTCAAAATGTCTGGGTTGCACAACCGCTTATCTCAGGTGGGAGTTAATCTCCCAGATGACGCGGTGGTCGACAGAATCCTCCAGTCGCTCCCACCTAGCTACAAGATCTTCATGATGAACTTCAATATGCAAGGGATGGTGAAAACAATTCCTGAGGTATATTCAATGCTGAAATCAGCGGAGGTGGAGATCAAAAAGGAACATCAACTGTTGATGGTCAATAAAACCACTAGTTTCAAGAAAGGCAAGGGTAAGAAGAACTTCAAGAAGGATGGCAAGGGAGTTGCCACGCCCGGTAAGCCACTTGCTGGGAAGAAGCCAAAGCATGGACCCAAACCTGAGACTGAGTGCTTTTAGTGCAAGGGAAGCGAACACTGGAAGCGGAACTGCCCCAAGTACTTAGCGGACAAGAAGGCCGGCAACACCAAAGGTATATGTGATATACATGTAATTGATGTGTACCATACCAGTACTCGTAGTAGATCCTGAGTATTTGATACTGGTGCGGTTGCTCATATTTGTAACTCAAAACAGGAGCTGTGGAATAAGCAGAGACTGGTGAAGGACGAGGTGACGATGCGCGTCGGGAATGGTTCCAAGGTCGATGTGATCGCCGTCGGCACGCTACCTCTACATTTATCTACAGGATTAGTTTTAAACCTCAATAATTGTTATTTAGTGCCAGCTTTGAGCATGAACATTGTATCTGGATCTCGTTTAATATGAGATGGCTACTCATTTAAATCTGAGAATAATGGTTGTTCTATTTATATGAGAGATATGTTTTATGGTCATGCCCGTTGGTCAATGGTTTATTCTTCATGAATCTCGAACGTGATGTTACACATATTCATAGTGTGAATACCAAAAGATGTAAAGTTGATAACGATAGTCCCACATACTTGTGGCACTGCCGCCTTGGTCACATTGGTGTCAAACGCATGAAGAAGCTCCATGCTGATGGACTTTTGGAGTCTCTTGATTACGAATCATTTGACACATGCGAACCATGCCTTATGGGCAAAATGACCAAGACTCCGTTCTCCGGAACAATGGAGCGAGCAACCAACTTATTGGAAATCATACATACTGATGTGTGCGGTCCAATGAGCGTTGAGGCTCGCGGAGGCTATCGTTATGTTCTCACTCTCACTGACGACTTAAGTAGATATGGGTATGTATACTTGATGAAACAGAAGTCTGAGACCTTTGAAAAGTTTAAGGAATTTCAGAATGAGGTAGAGAATCAACGTGACCGAAAGATAAAGTTCTTACGATCAGATCGTGGTGGAGAATATTTAAGTCACGAATTTGGTACGCACTTAAGGAAATGTGGAATCGTTTCACAACTCATGCCGCCTGGAACACCTCAGCGTAACGGTGTGTCCGAACGTCGTAATCGCACTCTATTGGATATGGTGCGATCTATGATGTCACTCACCGATTTACCGCTATCATTTTGGGGATACGCTCTAGAGACAACTACATTCACTTTAAATAGGGCAGCGTCTAAATCCGTTGAGACGACACCATATGAATTATGGTTTGGGAAGAAACCTAAGCTGTCGTTTCTAAAAGTTTGGGGATGCGATGCTTATGTCAAGAAACTTCAACCTGAAAAGCTTGAACCCAAGTCGGAAAAATGCGTCTTCATAGGATACCCCAAGGAAACCATTGGGTGTACCTTCTACCTTAGATCCGAAGGCAAGATCTTTGTTGCCAAGAATGGGTCCTTTCTGGAGAAAGAGTTTCTCTCGAGAGAAGAAAGTGGGAGGAAAGTAGAACTCGATGAAGTATTGCCTCTTGAACCGAAAAGTAGCGCAGCTCAGGAAGATGTTCCTGTGGTGCCTGCACCGACTAGAGAGGAAGTTAATGATGATGATCAAGGTACTTCGGATCAAGTTACTACTGAACTTCGAAGGTCCACAAGGACACGTTCCACACCAGAATGGCATGGCAACCCTATCCTGAAATCATGTTGTTAGACAACGGTGAACCTTCGAACTATGAAGAAGCGATGGCGGGCCCAGATTCCAACAAATGGCTTGAAGCCATGCAATCCGAGATAGGATCCATGTATGAAAACAAAGTATGGACTTTGACAGACTTGCCGGATGATCGGCGAGCGGTAGAGAATAAATAGATCTTTAACAAGAAGACGGACGCGGATGGTAATGTTACCATCTATAAGGCTCGACTTGTCACTAAGGGTTATCAACAAGTTCAAGGGGTTGACTACGATGATACCTTATCACCCGTAGCGAAGATTAAGTCCGTCCGAATCATGTTAGCAATTGCCGCATTCTACGATTATGAGATATGGCAAATGGACGTCAAAACGGCATTCCTTAAAGGCTTTCTTAAGGAAGAATTGTATATGATGCAGCCGGAGGGTTTTGTCGATCCTAAGAATGCTGACAAGGTATGCAAGCTCCAGCGCTCCATCTATGGGCTGGTGCAAGCATCTCGGAGTTGGAACATTCGCTTTAATGAAATGATCAAAGCGTTTGGGTTTATGCAGACTAATGGAGAAGCCTGCGTTTGCAAGAAAGTGAGTGGGAGATCTGTAGCATTTCTCATATTATATGTGGATGACATACTTTTGATGGGAAATGATATAGAACTTTTGGACAGCATTAAGGCCTACTTGAATAAGTGTTTTTCAATGAAGGACCTTGGAGACGCTGCTTACATATTAGGCATCAAGATCTATAGAGATAGATCGAGATGCCTCATAGGTCTTTCACAAAGCACATACCTTGATAAGATATTGAAGAAGTTCAATATGGATCAGTCCAAGAAGGGGTTCTTGCCTGTGTTGCAAGGTGTGAAATTGAGCTCGGCTCAATGTCCGACCACGGCAGAAGATAGAGAAAAGATGAGTGTCGTCCCCTATGCCTCGGCCATAGGGTCTATCATGTATGCCATGCTGTGTACTAGACCTGATGTAAACCTTGCCGTAAGTTTGGTAGGAAGGTACCAAAGTAATCCCAGCATGGAACACTGGACAGCGGTCAAGAATATCCTGAAGTACCTGAAAAGGACTAAGGATATGTTTCTCGTATATGGAGGTGACGAAGAGCTCGTCGTAAAGGGTTACGTCGACGCTAGCTTCGACACAGATCTGGATGACTCTAAGTCACAAACCGGATATGTGTATATTTTGAATGGTGGGGCAGTAAGCTGGTGCAATTGCAAGCAAAGCATCGTGGCGGGATCTACATGTGAAGCGGAGTACATGGCAGCCTCAGAGGCAGCACATGAAGCAATCTGGATGAAGGAGTGCATTACCAACCTAGGAGTTATTCCCAATGCGTCGGGGCCGATGACTCTTGTCGGTGTCAAAACCGGCGGATCTCGGGTAGGGGGTCCCGAACTGTGCGTCTAGGCGGATGGTAATAGAAGACAAGGGACACGATGTTTTTACCCAGGTTCGGGCCCTCTCGATGGAGGTAAAACCCTAGTCCTGCTTGATTGATTTTGATGATATGGGTAGTACAAGAGTGGATCTACCACGAGATCAAGGAAGCTAAACCCTAGAAGCTAGCCTGTGGTATGATTGTTGTAATGGTTGTTGTTCGTCCTACGGACTAAAGCCCTCCAGTTTATATAGACATCGGAGAGGGCTAGGGTTACACAGAGTCGGTTACAATGGTAGGAGATCTACATATCCGTATCGCCAAGCTTGCCTTCCGCGCCAAGGAAAGTCCCATCTGGACACGGGATGAAGTCTTCAATCTTGTATCTTCATAGTCTTGGAGTCCGGCGGACGATGATAGTCCGGCTGTCCGGACACCCCCTAGTCCAGGACTCCCTCAGTAACCCCTGAACCTGGCTTCAATGACGATGAGTCTGGCGCGCATCGTGTTCGGCATTGCAAGGCGGGTTCTTCCTCCGAATAATCCATAGAAGATTGTGAACACCAGGATAGTGTTCGGCTCTGCAAAATAATTTCCACATTCCACTGTAGAGAGAATATCATATACACAGGTTCGATCTGCTGACGTATCTTGTAGCGTGACGTCACGCCACTACCAAGCCTTTATTTGAATCGTTTTTTATTATACCACCTCAGCGCGTTTAGCGAAGCGGTTTCCTTGGCACGCCTTGTTGAAGCGTGGGTAGCCCAACCAATACGGATCGTGTTCCCCTTATTCCGGGATTCCCATCAATACGGACGTGGGTAGCCCAACCACGCTCGTTGCCACGCCCCCTCTAACGAAGGCGAGTCCCGAACGGTCACGGAGACGGCTCTTGGTATTCTCCCTCTTTATAATAGGACCAAGGCTCATTTCTTTTCTTCAATCCTCCATCGAACCTTCTCCTCGCTCCAAGTTCCAACACCCAGAGCCCCAGATTCGAGTGCTTCGGACCTTCAACAATGTCCGGTCCCGACCTTCAGGGCCGGTGGATGCCCTCCTCCGTCACGGAGGAGGACGTGCTAAAGCTGCGAGAGGCCAAGTACCTATCTTACGAGATTTCGCACAGGCTGCCCGCCGAAGGGCAGGCCATACCCACCCCGAGCCCGGCGAGTACGTCGTCTTTGTATCCCACCTCCGTCGGGGTTTAGGCTTCCCAACGGATCCTTTCGTGAGAGGGCTGTGACACTCCAAAAATTTTATTTGGTTTTTATCAAAAACTTTGTGGTTTTTGAGGAGAGGCCATTTAAAATTTTTCTTTTTCAAAAAACCTTCCACCTAAAAACTTCTTTTGCTTTGGCAAGGATTTTACTTTTTCAAACTTTGGTGTTTGATCTTTTGGAAAACTTCTCCTCTGTTGGTTCCCTCTCAAATTCATTTTTGGGAGTTTAAATTGTTTTCTTTTAAAATAAAACTCTATGAAAATTTGGGATCTCCATATCTTGGAACCATCCTTGACTTAGCATTTTTTACCATGTGGTAAAACCCCTCCCAAAACCTCCCCTACACCTTGTGATCAACCTAGGTTCCCTGTCCAAACTAATCCAAACAAGTTTTGGATTTTATTCTAATTATTTTTCCTCTCAAATCAATTCTGAAAATTATTTGGAGCCTGAGTGATTTTCAAAGCAAGTACTCTTTTTCATTTGAGTTTTGACCTCAAACCAACTCCCCTGGATAGTCCTTTGTACCCACAACTCAGAACCATCTTGATCCACTCCTCCTCTTTTCAAATTTTTCAAAATTCAGTCTCTGCAAGTTTGGACCAGATTTGCCAAATTTGATGAAATTCATATCTACACTACTCCAAAAATTCCACCAAAATTCAGGCAGCCTACTTGAGCAATGAGAAGCCACTCCACCAAAAATCAGCTCAAGGTAAAATCTGCAGAGGCCAAAAGCATTCTGTCGAACACCTGAGCTGCACTGTTCATTTGCAAATTCAGAGATTCAGTTTCAGTGTCGTTTTTCGTCCGTCAGTTTCAGTCATGCGGCCACAGTGCGCTTGGCACGTTGCACGCGGCTCTATCTCCCTGGCCAGCACCCCCGCACGTGCGCTTGGCGTCTTCCCGGCGTCGGTGGCGCCCCTGGCTGCCCGAGCCGGCGTGTCTTGCGGCGGCCGAAACCCCGTTACAGCCGACAGGGATCAAGAACGGCGGCTCAATGCCGTTCCGCGCCGCCCATTGCTCCCTGGCTCTCCGCATGGCCTCATGCACGCCAGCGCACGCCCGTGGCACCGCCACCGCGACCGGCAAGCACAGGACGCGCTCCCTGCCGCCGACTGGCCCGCACTGCCCCGTTCTGTCGAACTCACCTCCTAACACCAATCTCCAGCTCGATTAGCACCAAAACAGACCCAGTAGACTCCCACGACGGCGCTCGACTCCCTAATCACCCCCGACCGAGCACTGCGCCGCCGTAATCGCTCGCCGGAGACCCCGTTCACGGCAACCGCCTCGAGCCGCCTATATAAAGGGCCCCGAGCTCAACCTCGTGCACGCAGCATCACCACTCCTCACCAGCGCCACGCCAGGCCACTAGGGGGACCCTGAGGAGGTCTCCTCCCCCAACTCCGGCCGCCCCGATCCGCCTCGGCCTTCACCTCGATTCACTCCGGTGAGGCCATCTCCGGCGCCCAAACCCCGTCCGTTACCCTCTCTAGCTACCAGGAACCTAACCCCCTCTTCAATTTGAACTTTGCAGCCCTCTCCGACGAGCCCCTCGACCACCCGAGCCGCCGTCCGCCGGAGCAAAGCTCGCCGTTGACGTGGTGCTTGCCGACCGCCTCCACCACCATCAACCGACGCGGAAGGGTGCCCTGAGCATGGAGGTACCCTCCGATCTCTCTGCCTCGCCGTGGATCGCCGCCGGCGACCACCGCGGCTCTCGGGCACCGGCGAACTCTGCCGCCCCGTTGGGACATTTAAACCTGACGAGTGGGACCCCACCGTCAGCCTCTCTGCCCTTTCTATCGAACCGTTTTCTGGAAACGCCTTCGGGCAAATACGTCTTTCCCTCTGGGCTGGCGTAGTCGCTACCGAAGCGCTTTCTGTTTTTATAAGCTAGCCCCTGGAAATCTTCTGTTTCATTACAGATGAGTCCCTGGACAAAAACCTTTATAACTTTTAAACAGAAAAGTATTTTTGATTGATTCTTTTTCTATTCTCTTTAAAATTTTGTCTAGTTTTTTATCACATTTATTTGAAAATTATTTGAAGTACTTTCTGTGCACTCCTTGGTATTTACGATGGCGCATATATTTTTCTTTATACCATAGATACCGAAGGAGGTGACGGAGCCGCGAACTTCACCGAGCTAGGCTCCGACTACTCCGAACCAGGCAAGCATGTTTGAACTTTTGATATGATGAGTGTCGTGGCATGTTTTTCATTTAGCTAGTTTCATGGCATGTTGATGAGCATACCGATGAACGTTATTTTATGTGATAATGAGGAAGTGAGTTCGATGATCCATAAGTGGATGAATGTGAGTATGAATGGCCATGTGTTGGCATGAGGATGGGTAAGATGGCAGTGTTGTAGCATGCCAGGCTTATGCCAGACTACGTGACTTCAATGTCAGCTCGTATCATTCCAGTTCCTTTCTTTCCGCCTTCCCTGTACTACCACATGTTTTCCGCAAGGAATATGGTTTAGTAAGTTGTAAACCACTTTCCTGGTACACACCAAAAGGAGAGGCCGGGATGATGGTTCCATGGCCCTAGATTAAAGCCAGTCATCCGGTGAGGGGGCATGGGTGTTTCCGGTTGGGACCGAGAGGGGGGCACCCCTTAGAGCGCGCGTATATAAATTTGATCCCATGCTATTCGAGATTGTGATCTCCCCGTCTCAAAAGTTTTTCTTGGACAATGCCTAGGGTGATTCCTAGCATCGAGAGGTAGGATGGGTGTGTACTGGTTAGTTGTGTTTTCTTCCGGAATACCGTAAACGGAACTAGTCCTTCGTGACTACGGAAATCCGTTGGCTGTGGGAATAATTTTGTACAAACTCTGCAGAGTCATATATTCCTCCAAATCATCTATTCCATGTCCTAGATTGATATTATCTGATCCTAATCAAATGTCAGTTTTGATGACAGAGACTCCGGTGATTCGCATGAGTGCTAAATTCCGGTTAAATGATTATTCCTGTGGATGGACTAACCCATTTATTCTCATGAATTTAAAGTTTATTATGAGTATTATTTACTTGTGAATTAAAGCCCTTTCTGTGATGTCACCCCGACGTCCGACTGTGGCATTTGTTTTAAAGCCCTTTCTGTGATGTCGCCCTGACGTCCGACTATGGCATTTCTTTTAAAGCCCTTTCTGTGATGTCGCCCCGATGTCCGACTGTGGCATTTCTTTTAAAGCCCTTTCTGTGATGTCGCCCCGACGTCCGACTGTGGCATTTCTTTTAAAGCTCTTTCTGTGACGTTGCCCCGACGTCCGAATGTGGCATTTCTTTTTAAAGCCCTTTATGTGGTGTCGCTAAGACGCCCGACTGTGGCATCACTTCCTTATATTTATTTGTTCACCTTTCGAGGCGTCGCTTCAGACACCCGATCGGTTTTTAATTATGTTTTGTTGGGATTTCAGGCGGACTACTGCCGTTTCCCTTTTACTTACCTTGTTATGCTAATTTTTGAATGTACATTTGGTGAATTAATCATGAAGCATCCATGCATGCATTTGTTATATCTTACGTCCGAACTGTCTTGCGAGTACTTTCAAAGTACTCACTGGCTTGTTGAGTTGGCCAGATGCTGACGAAGGCGATCTCATGGATGAAGAGTTTGATAGCGAGTCCGACACCTAGAGGAGTCCCAGTCAGTCTCGTGCGACCCTGGATTTGGTCACTGTTTTATATCCGCTTCTGCTACCAAATAAATTCATCGAGCCTCACCTCGACGCTCGGTGAGATGATAGACTTAGAGTCTTGTATTTCTCTCCCCGCTGTGTTTTTCCACCACCGCCATATCCCCGAGTCAGTAGTATGCCTCCACACCACTGTGTCATGTCCGCCATTATGTATAATTATTGGCGTGCTTGTAATAGTTTGGTTGAGCAACCGTAGTTCAACCCTGTAATATATTTTATGCTACTGGCTTATTGTATCAAGAAATTGTCTACCAGTGAGGAGGATTTCTCTCATACTGGACTCAAAAGATTGGTTTCTCAATAAATATTTTTATTGGAAAACCGGTCGTGACAAGGGCTCATGTTCTACTACGGGCTGGATTTCCATGACTTGGCTCCGGAGTCCATCCTCCATATTTCCACATTTATTGTCGTCTGCGAAGCCTTCCTCCGCGTCACCCCCCACTTCGGCCTGTGGCTGAAGACCTTCAATGTGGAGCCGAAGATGATTGAGGGGCGTCAAGCAGAGTGCAGCGGGGCGGCCATAAGCAGGAGGGGCGATGCCCCGTTGCCCGAGGGCTCTTTCCAAGAGGAGCTCGGCTTGTGGCAGCAGGAGTGGTTCTATATCACCGCTCTGAAGGGCCGCAGGCAGAAGCCACCACCCGTATTCCGCTCGGGACCTCCTCGACGGTTGATGTCGTGGGTCAACCAAGGGCTCAACTGGGGCCCGTCAAAAGACGTGCCCCTATTGCAGGGCCGGATTCGAGACCTCCAGGCGAGGGAGATCGATCTGGTCGTGGTGATGCAGGTTATGCTAATTAGGCGTCTCCTGCCCTGCAAACGCCGTCCTCTCCGGCTATGGGAGTTCAATCCGGAGGGACCACAGATTCTCCAACACTTTATGGGTATGACACTCGTGGAGATGTACAAGTTGTTCTTCGGATCACAGGCGGCATGTCCGGAATTGACCGAGGATGCCGGCCTAAGCTGCAATCGCCCAGATACTCAAGTAAGTAGCTCAGTGTTCGGACGTACCGTTTGTTTGCCTTTCTACAATTCGCCTTTTAACCTGTTATCCTTCAACAGGAGTGGATAGCGCAAGCAAAGCTGATACGGTGTCCGGCCCCCCTCCCAGAGACCGCGCCGGGTCCTGTGCTGGTCAGGATGTTGGAGGTTGCGCCTTCAAAAGAAGGCGAAGGGGAAAGTAGAGGAGCTACCGCCTCGCCCAAGGGGGCGCTTGAAGAAGGGGGGATCAAGAATCCCTCCCTCCAGGGGGAGAAGCGGACCGCCTCCGAAGACCCGGAGGCCAAAGCCCCTAAGCGGGGGAAGAAATCTTCACTAGAGGGTCCTGCATCCGGGGAGGTCCCTGCCGCACAGTCTTCTCTAAAGAATCAGCCCTCCAGCTACCGTCCGAGTAGAAAAAGGGGAGTTCATTAATAAGAAACATCCCTATTTGTGCTTCAGAGGATAACCGAAATTTTTACCTTGTAGTTCGGATCTCCGACCTTCTCAGATGAGCTCGTCTTCGGGGGACCTTCGTCCGGAGATGGTGGAGAGCGAGACGCCTCCTTCTGCTGCGCCGTCGGATAGGGCAGACGAGCCTGAAGTGTCATCACGGAGGGCATCCCCGAGACCGGCAGAGCCGAAGAGTTCGGCACCGACTAGAGTTCGGCCAGGGGAGCTGAAGGTTCTACTTGAGAAGGCATCCATCTCAGAAGACCACCATGCATTGATGAGTATGGTGATTGGAAGGATTTCGTCCGCTGAAAGCGGATTGCATAATGCCGTCAGGAGTTTGCTGGCGGGGTTTGAGGTACGTAAAAACGACGCACCTTTTTGGCAGTTTTACACATAAAAGTGCGCCCTGTATAGATAGTAGCCCCTGAGACTCGGTAGGTTGTCGAAAGCGACATCGTGCCGAGGATCAAAATCGCACGTATTGAGTGTCGTCTTTCCTATGAAGGTGGCGGATAATCCGGGGGCCAGCCGGACTGATGTAGTTCCTGAACTAAAGCGGCAACTCGACGTTGCGGATGCGGACATCGCGCTAGTCAACAAGCGACTTGACGAGTCGCAAGGTAAGTTGTTTCTCTGTGGTCACCTAGTAAGGGAGCCGAAGGCCACCTCTTACAATATGTGTGCTTGACGCAGATGGTGCCGCTGCTGTGGAGAGCCTTCGGGCCGAACTTGCTCAAGCCAAGGAGCAGGCCAGAAGAAGTAATGCGGCTGCCTCGAGGGCGGCCGAGGAGTTAGAAGCCGAAAGGACTGCACATTGCCGAAGCAGGGACAAGATGGCCGAAATGGCCATTAGGTTAAAGGATGCTACCGATCGCAATGAGGCTCTTGAAAAGGAGCGCCTATCGGAGCGAGAAGACCTGGGGAAGGCCACCGCCGAAGCCAAGGATGCCCGTTCTGCAATGCGGGCTATAAAGGAGGAGCTGCGCCAGGCCGGAGACATTGTGGCTGGCAAGCCTTTTCTGCTGCGCCGCAGGTTTGCGGATCCAAAGTATGCCCAGCTTGGCCAGCTGTGGGGTCCGGAGGATCCCTATATGGACTTAGCGGCGAGTGCGGCGGATGCCGTTGTGCACTTCCGAAGTCAGAAGGATCACAAGACGGAAGAGCTATTTTGGTCTCAATTCCATAGTCCGGATCGTTCACTTCCGCTGACCGATCGGTTGGCCGAATGGGCTGAGCTGAATAGGTTGTCCGGACTTGCCATGACGGATATCATGACTCATCTCTGGCCGGATAGGCCCAAGCCGACGAGCTATTTTGGCTTATTGCAGCAATTTCTTGGGGCGGTGCCGCATATCAAGTTGATGAAGCGGTCGGCCTGCATAGAGGGTGCGCAGATGGCCCTCGCCCGTGTGAAGACACATTGGACGGAGATGGACGCCACCGCTGTTGCGATCCAGGGTTCGGACGAGAGCCGGTTACCCGCCGAGCACTATTTTGGGGAAGTTATGCGTGGTGCTCGTGTAATAGAGTCGCAGTGCTCGAAAAATGTCACGTTCAAATGAATGTTTTATTTTGTAAAACAATGGTTATGATGTAATCGCTTTTTATACTTGTGCATTTCAAGTATTGAAATATCTCCTATGCGGCCGTTTATGTATACGTGTGTATAACCTGAAAGATGGCAGTCGTCGGCTTCAGCCCCCACGCACAAGGTGCGGGGGTGTTCGCAAAAATAGCGCATTTTTACACTTAATCCGACGTCTCAGTACAGTTAAGGAGGTGGTAGCATAGCAAACGAGGCAACTGGACTATAATGCTTTATCACTTTCACTTAGCCATTGGAGTTCGAGGGTGGGGCTACGATATAGCCCCTGGGGGCACCGCGCTATCCGAACTCGGGGCGCGTATGTGCCTGACCAGGAAACGGTCCTTCGTCAAAGCGGAGGAATTCTAAACATTCCGGTGGTCGATCGAGTGGTTGACCAGTCTCTCTCTGTATCATGACAGTCAGTTTTCGGCTTTCTCTACTGAGGTGCTCGCCCAGCCGAACTGGGGCACAATCGCAGTAGTTCTCCTAGTGCCGCATTAGCCGATGATATGGAACGTAAGGCAGCAAAACGCAGGAGCTGGGCAAACCCAACATTTGACCAAAGACATGATTCGGAGCTGATGCATATAAGGCCTAACTCGAGACGCCGAACACTCCCTAAGGTGTTCGGTCTTTACAATAATGGGCAGAACAATGCCCTAAGCCCCTAGTGTCCAGGTACGGGCGAGGTCCTCTGACGCGGCCAATGCCAAAACGTCAGTCTCCACTCTGGTTATAATGAGAAACCAGGGGATTATAGCAACAAGAGATAGTAAAAAAGGTTTACGCAGGGTCTTAATCTGAAAAGAATCCTTGCGACGGGTCCCTACTGCACGTCTGCGCCTGTGTCTCCATTGTGCCGTTATCCTGGACGGGTATGCACGTTGTTCATCTGTAAAAACAGAGGAACTTAGTTTGAAAGGAAATCGTGCGAAAAAGTGCATGAAAAATATTAATAAATGAATAAAGCGGAGTCTATATTAGCTCATTATTGCTTATACGCACAGCACTTGTGAAGGGGTGTGCGGCTAGGGATCCCCTAGCTTATTTATGCCGGACTCGTCTAGCCGTGTCCGGGGTCTTTGAATGACCCTCTTAATGAAATGATGCCACGTGGACCAGGCATTTTAAGTGCAAGAGACGCGTAATGTGGTATGGCGTTAAAGCGGACAAAAGCTTCGTGTCCCAGTAGTGCTTGATAGCTACTTTTGAATGGGGCGACATGGAAGATTAGCTTTTCCCGTCGGAAGTTGTCCGGTGACCCGAAAACAACTTCTAGTAATAAGGAGCCTGTGCACTTGGCGTAAGGGCCTGGCGTCACTCCTTTAAAGGAAGTGCGGCTATGTCGAATTTTGGTAAGGTCTATCCCTAACTTGCGGATTGCGTTCGGATATAACAGGTTTAAATCGCTGCCGCCATCCATCAGGACTTGTGTAAATTTTAGTCCGTTGATTATAGGATCCAATATCAGAGCTGTCCATCCTGCATTTCGGACACTTCTGGAATAATCCAGGTGGTCAAAAGTGATTGGTTTTGACATCCAATCTCGAGGTTCCGCTGGGGTGGACCGTGCGAGACCCATCTTAGCGGGTGCCGCATTGTTTTTCCGTATTATCACATGAAGTGAGTTTACTTCTTTGACTTCTTGTGGGAAAGTCTTTTGTTTTCCGGTGCCCTGCTGGTGGGGTTCGTCGTCGTCCTCGCTTGGTGCGTCAAGCCCCTTGTGTTCGGCGTTGAGTCGGCCAGACTATTTGAAAACCCAACAATCTCGGTGGGTGTGGTTTGCAGGCCTTCCGGAGGTACTGTGGATTTGACATATCCGATCCAAAATTTTGTTTAAGTTGGATAGCTCATCACTGTTGTCCTTAAGAGGCAGTGTTTTGTTGCTTGGCCGCGAGCTTTTGAATCCGGCGTTGACCGCCATGTTCTTTGGGCTTTTCTCTTTATTCCGGCACTGATCTTTTCTGCGCCGTGATTTTCCGTTTCCATCTCTGATCTCGGATGTACTTGGGTCGTTGGTGCTGCATCTTGCTAGCCAGCTATCTTCCCCCGCGCAAAAGCGGGTCATGAGGCTTGTTAGCGCGGACATTGTCCTCGGCTTCTCTTGGCCGAGGTGTCTGGCGAGCCATTCGTCTCGGACGTTGTGTTTAAAAGATGCTAAGGCTTCAGCGTCCGGACAGTCGACTATTTGGTTCTTTTTAGTAAGGAACCTGTTCTAGAATTTGCGCACTGACTCTCTGGGCTGTTGAGTTATATGACTTAGATCGTCTGCATTCGGAGGGCGGACATAAGTCCCTTGAAAATTTGCTCTAAACGCGTCCTCAAGCTCTTCCCAACTTCCAAAAGTATTTTCTGGGAGGCTTTTGAGCCAATGCCGAGCTGGCCCTTTGAGCTTGAGGGGTAGATATTTTATGGCGTGGAGATCATCTCCTCTAGCCATGTGTATGTGTAGTATATAATCCTCTATCCAGACTCCAGGGTCTGTTGTTCCGTCGTAAGCCTCTATGTTTATGGGTTTAAACCCTGCTGGGAATTCATGATCCAGCACCTCATTGGTGAAACATAGTGGGTGTGCGGCGCCCCTGTATTTGGGTGTACCGCTGTCTTCGAACACTTGGCGTGTTGTGTTGCTTCCTGGAGCCCTCTTTTTTGGCCTGTAAATGGACCTGGCTGGGCCATCTGTTTTCCCAGGATCATGAGTCGGCTTGTGTGCGGCGCCGCTTGTAATTTTTGGCCTATCATCTGGCCGTCTATCCGGACAGGCGACCTCTTTGTTTATTGACTGTGGGGGCTCTATGGCTTCCTTGTCGAATTCTGGCAGCAGCTTGCGCTTCGGGTAGCTCTTTGATTGATGGCCATTGCCGTATTTGCCTGCGGTTTTGAGCACTTTGCTCCACCTCATTCTGAGTATGTCTTCCGCTGTTTTGAGCTTCCGTTTTTCCTTCTTCAGACTTCTTGCAGTGGCGACGAGTCTTTTGTGAAGGTTCTTATGTTCCGGCGGTGTGTCCGGCGTGAGGTCATCTGGACTGTTGGTTTCGCCGGGCATGGATTGATTATCCGATTTGTCCTGTTCGGACGGTTTCTTGGTTGCATGTTCGTCGTCCAGTGGTTTGCCCTGCTCTATTGCTGGGTCATTAGGAACGCTGTTTTTTGTCGAGGCGGGACTTAGGGCGGCGTCTACGTCATCGTTTTGGTTGTTTATCAGCGAGATTATCCTTTGCCGCGCCCCGTTGGTCCTCGTTATTGCTTCCTTTTGGGGTGTCTACCATATATACATCATGGGTTGGGGTGGCGTTCCAGTGCTCGGTGAGTGCTGGTTCTTGATCGTCTCCGGCATCGTCGTCCATACCGTCGATGTCTTCGGAGTCGTAGTCTAGCATGTCGGTTAGATCGTCGACAGTGGCTACAAAGTGGGTGGTGGGTGGGCTTTGAATTTCTTCGTCATCCGCATCCCAACCATCCTGGCCGTAGTGTCACACCCTAGCTAGTCATGCATTAGAGTGTTGCATCATGTTTACTCTTTCAGCAGAAACCTGAAATGGGGATGACAGAACCCCCAGTCCCCTCTGAAACCAACTAGGGTTTACTAAAATAATTTTCAATGAACCTGAAATGCCCTTCTAAAATGCCCATCATTTTTGTCTTGGTTCAGAACCTCTGCAAAAGTGGTGCACATTTTCCTAGGCCATCCTAGGGTTTTTGAATTAAATCATAACTATTTGAATTTGGGCATTTAAAATTATATAAAATATTTAAATGCTCAAATATCTCCAAACTAAAATGTTTCATGTTGGAAATAATCCAACTATGGACCAGGAGTAGTTTGGTGAATTTTGGAGTTGCCTAGGTATTTTAATTAATTCAACAAATTTGCAGAAGTATTAGATAAAACAGAAAACAGAAATAAATAAAAGGGGAAGGACTTACCTGTGCGGCCCAGCCAGCCGGCCGGCCCAGCCAGCGACCGACCCAGCCCAGCACTGTAGCTCCCCGTCGTCTTCCTCCCCACGCCCCGAAGCTGCTGCGTGCTCGCGCGCGCGCAGCCGCGCGGCCACCTCCTTCTTGCCGACGCCCTCCTGGCCGCGTGGACGACGCCCGCAGCCCGTCCCGATCCCCCCTGCTCTCGCTCACTCTCCCCCGTTTCTCCCTCGCTCTCTCTCGCTCTCGGCCGAAGCACACCGTCGCCGCCGTTCGCCTTAGCCACTGTCTCCGGCCACCCCTCGCTTCCCCGAGTAGCTCAGAAGCTCCGCCACAACTCCCTCTTCCTCCCCACCGCTCCACGAGTCCCCGGAAGCCCTGCATCGCCGCCACGTCGCCGTTCCCCTCTTCGGGCTCCGACCACCGTCGCCGACGAATTCGCCGTCTCCAGCGCGTCCCCGAGCCCGCTTCGACGCCCACTGCAACCGCGGTGAGCTACGCCACCGTTTCCCCCTCTTCTCCCCCTCGATCCCTCACCGTAGCTTCATCTCCACCACGGCCGAACCTCCGCCGTCGCCGAGCTCGCCGTCGACGCAGCTCCAGTGACCATTTGGTCACCCCGGCGAGTCCAACACGTTCACAGAACCCAGTAGAGCATCCCTAGCGCCTCATTTTGCTCGACTTCGAGCTCCAGCACCACTCCCGTGCACGACCGAACCCCGGCGGCCGCAGCCGAGCTCACCGCCGTCGACTCCGGCCACCCCGACCCCAACGGACTCCGCCAAGAGCCGCGGGTCGTCCTCAGCTTCACTCCGGTGGCCTCCGCGGTCCATTTGGTGGCCGAAACGACCAAAACCACTATCGCCGCCGCACTGTTGGTCGCCGCCGGCCAGAACTCCGGCGAGCTGACGTGGCCCAGCTAATTAGCCACTAAACCACCACCTACAGACGCTGACAAGTGGGCCCAGGGCTTAGTCAAAGCTAACCAGCCCGGGGTCAACGCGGGATTAGCCCCTGTGACACTGACGTGTGGACCCCACACGTCAGGTTTGACCCGAGCCAGCTCTGTTGACCTGCTGATGTCACTGTGATGTCAGGCTGACGCAGTAAATGATATTTCTGGATTAAATTAAATCAGGAAATTCCAGAATATTATTTAAACTTCAAAAATTCATAACTTTTATTCTGTAACTCCAAATTGGACAAATTATATATGAAAAATGATCAGAAAAATCCAATCTATCCATCTGTACTATTTTCATGCATGATCAAACAAGTTAAATTGATGCTTTAATCAGAACAAGGAAAAGCACTTTAAAAGGCCATATTTGAATTTGGAATTTGAATCTTTGATTCAAATTTGCTCAAACACTTCTGGCTTTAGTTGCATTAGCCCAACACACTCATATTGCCATGTTCCATGCATGCATCATATTGTTGCATATTGTTTGGTAATGTTGTGTATCGGTATCCTTTGCGACAGGATCTGTTCCCGAGGAGTACCGTGATTACCCTAACGAAGAACCGTATCCGTGCAACGAACCATCAGGCAAGCAACCAACCATTTGATCATGTCGATACAATTCCTTGTTCTCGCTCCTGCTCTCTTTTACTGCATTAAGACAACGCGATTCAAACTGCTGTGTGCTACGGTAGTTGAACCCATTTCCTCTGCATGACCTGTCATTGCCATAGTAACTAGATGAAACCCACTAGCATGTGTAGGAGTTGATTGAGCCATATGTATGTGTTGTTCCTACCTTGCTATGCCTTCTGATGGGTTCTATGTAGACGTTGACATCAACGAGTAGGCTAAGGACCCAGGTGGTGACCCTGAGCTTGTGATGGACCACGTAGTATAGTTAGGCTTCCAAGCCTCTTTTATTTTACTAGTTGTCTGTACCCAGACAATGTACTTCCGCTGCTGGTTTGTATGACTGTATGACTTGTATGTGGGGTCGTGAGACCCGTACCTGTGTGTATGATATGTATGGCTCCCTGAGCCTTAAATAAAGTACTTGTGTCATAGAGTCATGTTGTGATGCTTCGTTGTATTTGCACATATCGGGCATATTGTGTGTATGATTGAAATGCTTGGTATGTGTGGGATCTGACTATCTAGTTGTTTATCTTTAGTAGCCTCTCTTACCGGGAAATGTCTCCTAGTGTTACCGCTGAGCCATGGTAGCTTGCTACTGCTCTGGAACACTTAGGCTGGCCGGCATGTGTCCTTCTTCGTTCCTGTGTCTGTCCCTTCGGGGAAATGTCACGCTTTGAGTACCGGAGTCCTGTTAGTCCGCTACAGCCCGGTTTACCGGAGTCCTGCTAGCCCAGTGCTACAGCCCGGACCCACTTGCTGATGACCGACACGTTCGAAGCTGGGTCATGGATGCCTGTCCCTGTAAGTCTGTGCCACTTTGGGTTTACGACTAGTCATGTCAGCCCGGGCTCTTTATCATATGGATGCTAGCGACACTATCATATACGCGAGCCAAAAGGCGCAAACGGTCCCGGGAAAAGGTAAGGCGACACCCGTGGGAATACCGTGCGTGAGGCCGCAAAGTGATATGAAGTGTTACCGGCTAGATCGATGTGACTTTGAGTCGGGGTCCTGACAGCGTTGGCATCAGAGCCGGACTGCCTGTAGGTTCTCCAAGCCAAACTGGTCGATGTTGAGTCTAGAAATTCTTTAGTTATATGTAGGGGAATTGTTTGTGGGATGGAACGTAAGGCTCTTTTTACTCCTTATACCTTGTGACTTTCTGATCTGAGTCAGTCCATTCTTCCACCGGGGGTTAAGGAATTAGGATCTGTTCTCTCTATCAGGTTCACGTGTTACTAATCAGTAGTACCTTATAAGTTTGATGGTTATCAGCCTAGCTCAGTTCTACTACCACATTATGTTGTCAGAATGGTTCCAGAACTTTGATGTGATGATGTTGAGTGTGTACGAAATCCTTTGTCAAATGTCTCAATATCCTTTTTGAGCATTTACAGCTGTTATGCTGCCGAAATTTTGCTAGAAATTCTAATGCCTTTGCATTATAATTGTGCTTTCAGATGGCCACTCGCGACCTCAATCAAGTGGTTCGCCTGACTCGATGCCTGGATGTACCCGGCCATACTGCTAAGTTGGTCAGGGTAATGACTGAGGCTGGATACCGCTGGTATCCTGAGTACACGGTCGAAGAGCAATTCCGAGATTTTAATCAAAGCCAGTATCTCTGCACTGTCAGGATATTTCCATCTTATCCTGGATCCACTGAGCCTCTTCACTGCTCCTATGGACTCGGGGTTACTATTGAGATGGCTGTGCAGGATGCCGCCTACTCTATGATGACCATTATGCGAGTCAGATCTGGGTTATTTCGGGACTCTGATTTCCGGTATATGCCAGGATCACTTCCGGGAGCACAAGGATATCTCCAAGCTATTTATGCTGATTCCACTCAGGAGGATTCACGAACTCGCACCACTGCTGAGATGCTCGAGGATAAGGACCGTGAAAATCGGGCCTTAAGGTTAGAGCTCTTCAATACCCGTGCTGACCACTGGGCCACTTTGACTCGGTTCGCACCGGCGGTGCAAGCTGGATATTCAGATATGCGCGATCTCTATCCTGTGAGATCTGCTCTGCCAGACGTGATGGTTTGGCGTGATGTAGGAGGCATCACCCCACCTCGCGGTCCCGCCAGGCCACCGTTTGTTGGTCCAAGGCCTCATCCTAGCCCCTATGGTCCACAAGCTCCGCGAGATCGTCTGTTTCCGGATGAACATGTTGAGCTTCCAGGCTATGGAGGTGACTTTTATGAGGACTACTACGGATCGGTCTGAGTTAGGGGTAGTATCCCTAGTTCGCACTAGCTGTGTCGTCTGTCGTCCCGCGTGACTCGTGGGATATGACTTAGTTTGTACTCTTTCCGGAGTTGTAGAAAAATAATGTATAGGAGTTTGGAATGCCTCCGATGAGATGTAATCCCTTTTCACCGTAATAGTACTTTGTTTGGTCTTGTACTAAACCTTGTATGGTGTGTATGACGATGGAATAAAAGAAGCAGTTTCTGTATCTACCATGTCATACGGATGATCATCTTGCATTCCGAGTTATTCCTTGCATTATGTATCCTATGTCGGAATTTTATCATTCTGACTAAATCATTGTCTTGTTTACCTAGGATGGTCAACACGCGCGCCAACCCTGCTTCTCAAGAGCAGACCGAAGGCAGTGAAGCCAGGAATGAAAATCTGCCTCATCCTCCTTCACTAGCCGAGGTGATGATGGAAGCTGAGAGAAACAAGCGGGAGACAAACCGTTTGTTGGAGCGTATTGAACAGAATACAGCACACCATCAGAGGGCTAACGTGGTGTCACTTAGTGATTTTATCAAATTGCATCCACCCACGTTCCACCACTCCGTCGAGCCTCTCGACGCTGATGACTGGCTTCGCAGTATTTCTCACAAGCTGCGTTCCGCGCTGGTAGCGGAGGCTGACAAGGTCACCTTTGCCGCATATCATCTTGAAGGCCCCGCCAGTCTTTGGTGGGAGAATTATGGAGCTATGCGCCCAGCGGGCCATGTCACTACTTGGGCTGAGTTCAGCGAGGCTTTCCGTGAACATCACATTCCGGAGGGTCTCATGGACCGTAAGCGTGAAGAATTTTGCAATTTCACCCAAGGCCGACTTTCTGTGGATGCTTATAGCAGGGAGTTTGGTAAGCTCGCCCGATATGCAACTGAGGAAGTGTCTACTGACGCCAAGAAGCAAGCAAGGTTCCGTAAGGGCCTTAGTCCTGAGCTTCGCCGCGACCTCCGTCTGCATGAGTGCACATCTTTTCCGAAACTTGTCAACAAAGCCATCAGTGCTGAAACTGGTCAGACAGACTATGACGCAACACACAAGCATGGACGTGACATGGGTTCCTCATCCGGTGCTGGTCCTCAGAAGCGCCGCGTGTGGGTACCCAACACCGCCCTGCCACCCAGGTTCACACCGAGGCCATCTTTCCAGGCGCCTCGCCCTGTTCAACAGTCTGCACCAGCCAAGCCCTATGGGGGTCCAACTAATAATGCTCCTCCACGTACCAGTTCCGTGACTTGTTTCAAGTGTGGGGAATCTGGTCATTATATGCGTGAGTGTCCCCAGACCAACCCCAATCAATCTGCTAAAGCTGTTGGCCGTGGCAAGCCGACAGGAAAAGTGTTTCATGCTAAACCAGTCACCACTTCACGTGGCCATGTCAACTGTATCTCTGCCGAAGAAGCTCAAGAGGACCCCAACGCCGTTCTCGGTACGCTTCTTGTTAATTGCCACCCGGCATCTGTTCTTTTCGATACAGGAGCCTCTCATTCTTTTATATCCGAAAATTATGCTCGTTTGCATAACGTTGCATTCTGTGACTTGCCATCCTCTATGGTAATTCAAACTCCGGGATCCAAATGGCAAACTTCTAGAGTAAGCCATGGAAATGAAATCCAAGTCGACAGACTTGTTTTTCTCGCATCTTTGATAGCCCTTAAATCTTCAGATATTAATATCATTTTGGGTATGGACTGGATGTCAGCTCATCAAGCCAAAATTGATTGCTTCTCTAGGACTGTTCAACTCACCCATCCTTCGGGGAAGATAGTTAATGTCTTGACCCGAATAGCCAAGCGACAATTATATTCTCTTAACGCCAGCCCTTTACCAGACCTTGAGGACGTTCCGGTAGTCCGTGACTTTCCGGATGTCTTTCCAGAGGAATTGCCAGGTGTTCCACCTGACAGGGATGTCGAGTTCGTAATCGACCTCATCCCCGGAACCGTTCCGATTGCTAGAAGACCCTATAAGATGGCACCCCTAGAACTAGCCGAGCTTAAGAAACAACTCGATGAATCCTTGAAAAGGGGTTTCATCCGCCCTAGTTCATCTCCGTGGGCTTGCCCCGTCCTATTCGTTAAGAAGAAGGATGGTACGGACCGGATGGTTGTAGATTACCGACCTGTCAATTTGGTCACAATCAAGAACAAATACCCGGTTCCTAGGATCAACGATCTGTATGATCAGCTCGCTGGATCCTCAGTCTTCTCCAAGATGGATTTGAGGTTGGGCTACCATCAAATCAAAATCAGAAACGGGGACATTCCTAAAACGGCCTTTGTTACTCGTTATGGCCAATACGAGTACACCGTCATGTCCTTCGGTTTAACCAACGCTCCAGCCACCTTTTCTCGGTTAATGAACTCAATCTTCATGGAGTATTTGGACAAATTCGTCGTAGTTTATCTCGATGATATACTCGTCTACTCCAAGAACAAGGAAGAACATGCCGAACATCTAAGGCTAGTGTTGAAGAAACTTCGAGAGCATCGCCTTTATGCCAAATTTTCGAAATGTGAATTCTGGTTGTCAGAAGTGACCTACCTGGGTCTTGTAATATCTGGTAAAGGTATTGCTGTTAACCCTGAGCGAGTTCAAGCCGTCCTTAACTGGACTCCACCCGAATCGGTCAAGCAAGTTTGGAGTTTTCTGGGCTTAGCGAGCTATTGCCGTCGCTTTGTCGAGAACTTCTCCAAAGTTGCTAAACCTCTAACCGAACTCCTCAAGAAAGATAAAAAGTTCGAATGGACTCCACTATGTGAGCACAGCTTTCAGGAACTGAAAAGACGCCTGACCTCTGCTCCTGTACTGGTACCGCCAGACTTCTCCAAGGACTTTGTTATCTACTGCGACGCCTCGCGACAAGGATTAGGTTGCATTCTCATGCAAGATCGACACGTAATTGCTTACGCCTCACGGCAATTGCACCCACATGAGGAGAATTATCCTACTCATGATCTAGAGCTTGCAGTCGTAGTCTACGCACTTAAGACCTGGCGACATTATCTCCTCGGTACTCGTTGCGAAATATTCACTGATCACCAAAGTCTGAAGTACATTTTCACCCAACCGGATTTGAATCTCAGACAGAGACGTTGGGTTGAATTGATCACAGACTTCGACTTAGGAATAACCTATACCCCAGGAAAGCCAACGTCATGGCTGATGCGCTAAGTCGTAAATCTTATTGTAACAACCTGATGTTACAACAAAGTCAACCGCTTCTCCATGAGGAATTTCGGAAGCTTAACCTTCACATTGTACCTCAAGGTTTTCTCTCCACCTTGGTGGCAAAACCTACCCTTACGGATCAAATTATCAAAGCACAGAAGGTAGATCCGGGAATCTCCCGCATCAAGAGAAACATTCAGAAAGGAATTGCGAATTGTTTCTCCGTTTATGATCAAGGAGTCGTATACTTCGGGGATCGACTAGTGGTTCCCAAGGTGCGCAACTTAAGGCGATTAATCCTTAAGGAAGCTCATGAATCTCCTCTCACCATTCATCCCGGTAGTACTAAGATGTATTAGGACCTACGCCAGAGGTTCTGGTGGACTAGGATGAAGAGAGAAATCGCTCAGTATATTGCTAATTGCGACGTCTGTCGTCGTGTAAAAGCAGAGCATCAACGGCCTGCTGGCACCCTTCAACCCTTAGCTATTCCTGAATGGAAATGGGATAAAATTGGTATGGATTTCATTACCGGTTTTCCCAGAACCAAAAGAGGGAATAATGCTATTTTCGTCGTGGTCGATCGTCTTTCCAAAGTAGCTCATTTCTTACCTGTTCGTGAGAGTATAACCGCTAGTCAACTGGCAGACTTATACATCTCCCGGATAGTATCTCTCCATGGTGTTCCTTTGGAAATCAATTCGGATCGAGGAAGTCTTTTCACCTCTCGATTTTGGGAAAGTTTCCAAAATGCTATGGGAACTCGTCTTTCTTTTAGCACCGCTTTCCACCCTCAGTCAAGTGGTCAAGTGGAACGCGTCAACCAAATTCTAGAAGACATGCTTCGAGCCTCTGTTATCTCGTTCGGAATGGACTGGGAGAAGTGCCTTCCATTTGCCGAATTCGCTTACAACAACAGCTATCAATCTAGCTTGGGTAAAGCCCCTTTTGAAGTTCTCTATGGACGACGATGTCGAACACCCCTTAACTGGTCAGAGACCGGGGAAAGACAATTCTTTGGCCCGGATATGATTCAGGAAGCAGAAGAACAAGTTCGTATCGTTCGTGAAAAGTTGAGAACAGCCCAATCTCGCCAAAAGAGTCAATATGACCGAAAGCATAAGGCTATGACTTTCGAGGTTGACGAGAAGGCTTATCTTCGGGTCACCCCTCTGAAGGGAACCCATCGTTTCGGTATCAAAGGCAAATTGGCTCCTCGTTACATTGGACCTTTTCGCATTCTTGCCAAACGAGGAGAAGTTGCCTACCAATTGGAACTACCTCCGCACCTCTCCAGAGTTCACGATGTCTTCCACGTTTCTCAACTCAGGCGTTGCTTCTCGGATCCTATCCGTGAAGTGGACCACGAAACGCTTGATCTCCAAGATGATCTTACATATCGAGAGTACCCCATCCGTATCCTCGATCAGGCCGAGCGTACCACGCGACGTCATAACATCAAGTTCCTCAAAGTTCAATGGTCGCACCATTCTGAAGATGAAGCAACTTGGGAAAGGGAGGATCGCCTTCGACTCGAGTATCCCGCCTTCTTCCCGGAGGAACCCAAATCTCGGGACGAGATTCTTTTGAGTGGGGGTGAGTTGTCACACCCTAGCTAGTCATGCATTAGAGTGTTGCATCATGTTTACTCATTCATCAGAAACTTGAAATGGGGATGACAGAACCCCCAGTCCCCTCTGAAACCAACTAGGGTTTACTAAAATAATTTTCAATGAACCTGAAATGCCCTTCTAAAATGCCCATCATTTTTGTCTTGGTTCAGAACCTCTGCAAAAGTGGTGCACATTTTCCTAGGCCATCCTAGGGTTTTTGAATTAAATCATAACTATTTGAATTTGGGCATTTAAAATTATATAAAATATTTAAATGCTCAAATATCTCCAAACTAAAATGTTTCATGTTGGAAATAATCCAACTATGGACCAGGAGTAGTTTGGTGAATTTTGGAGTTGCCTAGGTATTTTAATTAATTCAACAAATTTGCAGAAGTATTAGATAAAACAGAAAACAGAAATAAATAAAAGGGGAAGGACTTACCTGTGCGGCCCAGCCAGCCGGCCGGCCCAGCCAGCGACCGACCCAGCCCAGCACTGTAGCTCCCCGTCGTCTTCCTCCCCACGCCCCGAAGCTGCTGCGTGCTCGCGCGCGCGCAGCCGCGCGGCCACCTCCTTCTTGCCGACGCCCTCCTGGCCGCGTGGACGACGCCCGCAGCCCGTCCCGATCCCCCCTGCTCTCGCTCACTCTCCCCCGTTTCTCCCTCGCTCTCTCTCGCTCTCGGCCGAAGCACACCGTCGCCGCCGTTCGCCTTAGCCACTGTCTCCGGCCACCCCTCGCTTCCCCGAGTAGCTCAGAAGCTCCGCCACAACTCCCTCTTCCTCCCCACCGCTCCACGAGTCCCCGGAAGCCCTGCATCGCCGCCACGTCGCCGTTCCCCTCTTCGGGCTCCGACCACCGTCGCCGACGAATTCGCCGTCTCCAGCGCGTCCCCGAGCCCGCTTCGACGCCCACTGCAACCGCGGTGAGCTACGCCACCGTTTCCCCCTCTTCTCCCCCTCGATCCCTCACCGTAGCTTCATCTCCACCACGGCCGAACCTCCGCCGTCGCCGAGCTCGCCGTCGACGCAGCTCCGGTGACCATTTGGTCACCCCGGCGAGTCCAACACGTTCACAGAACCCAGTAGAGCATCCCTAGCGCCTCATTTTGCTCGACTTCGAGCTCCAGCACCACTCCCGTGCACGACCGAACCCCGGCGGCCGCAGCCGAGCTCACCGCCGTCGACTCCGGCCACCCCGACCCCAACGGACTCCGCCAAGAGCCGCGGGTCGTCCTCAGCTTCACTCCGGTGGCCTCCGCGGTCCATTTGGTGGCCGAAACGACCAAAACCCCTATCGCCGCCGCACTGTTGGTCGCCGCCGGCCAGAACTCCGGCGAGCTGACGTGGCCCAGCTAATTAGCCACTAAACCACCACCTACAGACGCTGACAAGTGGGCCCAGGGCTTAGTCAAAGCTAACCAGCCCGGGGTCAACGCGGGATTAGCCCCTGTGACACTGACGTGTGGACCCCACACGTCAGGTTTGACCCAAGCCAGCTCTGTTGACCTGCTGATGTCACTGTGATGTCAGGCTGACGCAGTAAATGATATTTCTGGATTAAATTAAATCAGGAAATTCCAGAATATTATTTAAACTTCAAAAATTCATAACTTTTATTCTGTAACTCCAAATTGGACAAATTATATATGAAAAATGATCAGAAAAATCCAATCTATCCATCTGTACTATTTTCATGCATGATCAAACAAGTTAAATTGATGCTTTAATCAGAACAAGGAAAAGCACTTTAAAAGGCCATATTTGAATTTGGAATTTGAATCTTTGATTCAAATTTGCTCAAACACTTCTGGCTTTAGTTGCATTAGCCCAACACACTCATATTGCCATGTTCCATGCATGCATCATATTGTTGCATATTGTTTGGTAATGTTGTGTATCGGTATCCTTTGCGACAGGATCTGTTCCCGAGGAGTACCGTGATTACCCTAACGAAGAACCGTATCCGTGCAACGAACCATCAGGCAAGCAACCAACCATTTGATCATGTCGATACAATCCCTTGTTCTCGCTCCTGCTCTCTTTTACTGCATTAAGACAACGCGATTCAAACTGCTGTGTGCTACGGTAGTTGAACCCATTTCCTCTGCATGACCTGTCATTGCCACAGTAACTAGATGAAACCCACTAGCATGTGTAGGAGTTGATTGAGCCATATGTATGTGTTGTTCCTACCTTGCTATGCCTGCTATGCTTAGAGTTGTGTCAGGTCTGGTTCATCTGGGTGATGGGCTAGAGTGAAATGATTATGTCGGTAATGAGAGTGGTGTGGTGAACACGATTTGGTAAAGGTATCGATGAGAGGCCATGTAGGAGTACATGGTGGGTTGTTTCATTGAAGTCGACCTTAAGCACTGAGATCTGTATGTGTGATTTAAGAATCAGCTACTACCATGCATTGGGCCCGAAACCAATGGACCCTCTCGACTTCTTATTCACCCTAGTTCTCCGTCCAGGAGTTGCAAGTAGTTTCTGGTGTTTGTAGCCTACTGGAGGCCGTGGACAGCGCTGACCGTAGGGGTGGGCTGTGATGCGGTAGGTACGTGGCACGGTGTACCGAATACCCGTTAGGTATCTCGGGAACCCTGTTCACATCGTTCGGGGCCGTATGGGAAACCTCGGCCGGACTCCCTGCGGATGGAACCTGAATAGGCGATAAACCTGGACTGGAGGCTTAGGTGATTAGGTAGGTCGTGGCCGACACCCACGTTGGGCTTCCGCTTGAAGGTTGCCGAGTACATGTCGTGTAAACGACGATAAGTGGTGAGAGCGTGTATGAAGAAGTACACCCCTGCAGGGTTATCATGATCTATTCGAATAGCCGCGTCCCCGGTAAAGGACTACTTGGTTGCCTATACAGTTCATAGACAAGTAAATGGAAACTACTAAAAGCCTCAAGATAAGTGTGAGTGCCGAGGATGGCTCTTCCGTAGGAAGACGGAGGTGGATCCTCGGTAGTGTATTGAAGTGGTGAGTAGTGGACTCGTGTGCGCAAAACTATTTCAAGTTGGAGTATCGTAGGATAGTCTAGCCAAGAGTCAAACCTGGCTTGCTGCAATAACTCCACCAACCCTTCTTGATACTATGCATGTATGTAGGATCTGATGTAAGTCTTGCTGAGTACCTTTGTACTCATGTTGCTATAATCTACATTTTTTACAGAAGACGCTGCAACCCCTTCTGATGGGTTCTATGTAGACGTTGACATCAACAAGTAGGCTAAGGACCCAGGTGGTGACCCTGAGCTTGTGATGGACCACGTAGTATAGTTAGGCTTCCAAGCCTCTTTTATTTTACTAGTTGTCTGTACCCAGACAATGTACTTCCGCTGCTGGTTTGTATGACTGTATGACTTGTATGTGGGGTCGTGAGACCCGTACCTGTGTGTATGATATGTATGGCTCCCTGAGCCTTAAATAAAGTACTTGTGTCATAGAGTCATGTTGTGATGCTTCGTTGTATTTGCACATATCGGGCATATTGTGTGTATGATTGAAATGCTTGGTATGTGTGGGATCTGACTATCTAGTTGTTTATCTTTAGTAGCCTCTCTTACCGGGAAATGTCTCCTAGTGTTACCGCTGAGCCATGGTAGCTTGCTACTGCTCTGGAACACTTAGGCTGGCCGGCATGTGTCCTTCTTCGTTCCTGTGTCTGTCCCTTCAGGGAAATGTCACGCTTTGAGTACCGGAGTCCTGTTAGCCCGCTACAGCCCGGTTTACCGGAGTCCTGCTAGCCCAGTGCTACAGCCCGGACCCACTTGCTGATGACCGACACGTTCGAAGCTGGGTCATGAATGCCTGTCCCTGTAAGTCTGTGCCACTTTGGGTTTACGACTAGCCATGTCAGCCCGGGCTCCTTATCATATGGATGCTAGCGACACTATCATATACGTGAGCCAAAAGGCGCAAACGGTCCCGGGCAAAGGTAAGGCGACACCCGTGGGGATACCGTGCGTGAGGCCGTAAAGTGATATGAGGTGTTACCGGCTAGATCGATGTGACATCGAGTCGGGGTCCTGACAGCGTTGGTATCAGAGCTTGACTGCCTGTAGGATTACCAAGCCAAACTGGTCAAAGTTGAGTCTAGAAATTCTTTAGTTATATAAGGGAATTGATTGTGGGATGGAACGTAAGGCTCTTTTTACTCCTTATACCTCATGCCCTTCTGATCTGAGTCATCATCTTCTCTTCTACGGGGATTAAGAACTAGGCTATCTCTTCTTTCCATCAGGATCACGTGTTACTAATCCGTAGACTTATAGATTGTTGGACTTAAGCCTCGTTTCAGTTCCTACTACTTTTGTATGATTATTGTTGATCTCGAGACCTTGATATTGTGCTTCTGAGTGGTTATGCCACCATTTTTGTGAATGTCTCAAATCTTTTCTGAGCATTTACAGCCGTTATGCTGTCCGAGTCATCCCAGGTTTCTAAGTAGTCTGATGCATTTGCAAATCCTTTCTTCCCGTTTCAATGTTCCCATAGGCCGGATTAACCACACTAATCAGTGAGTTGAGGTACTCCGTTACCTTGACATATATGTTGGAGATATTATTATGACCCTAGGTGTCTTAGGGGATCATCTAGTAATTTAGCCATGATTTGTGTTCCCAGTGTGATGATTCTGGCCATCATTCTCGAAAGCATCCCGTGATGCTACTTAGTAATAGGTATTCTGTTCCTGGGTTCTTGAACCCGAGATTCACTCTACCTACTTCATGTTGATAGTAATTGCTAGTGCCTTTAGGATATTAGTAACCTTTGCGATAGTCCTTGAAGTCCGTGGTATCTTCTTCTTCCAAATACCATGAACTACTTATGGCAGAAGTTCCTCGTTGAACTGAAATATCACAACAGGATTATTCTTGATGAGTTCTCCATTATATATTGTGGCTCTGCCAGTTCTACCTTTCTGCATGGGTTATCCGGAAAAAATATGTTGAACTTCGTTCGACATGCTAATCCATGCATCCACAACTCAGAAAATCATATGTTCTTTTGAGTTGACCCATCTTAGTTGTTTCCGACCCTCGCCTATCAATTGATAGTCAAGAGTATGCGTGCATTCGTTCGTCGATGCCTATTACCCTTGTGGTCCGCCAAGCCATTCTATTTTAGAATGAATAGGAGAAACAAACTCCAGTACCTCATCCATATCTAGGATTGGGTCAAAGTAGTTGTATTCCGCAGATCAAATGCCAATCCAGCTTTTGGTTCTGTTCTACCTTGGAGTATTACCCCCTTTATGTCAGAATTGTCATGAGAACTGCACCAACTTTCATGAATTTTGACGTAGTAATACTTCTCACCATCATTAGTCATTCCTCGGCCATCGTGTTGATGCAACCGGAATACCGACAAATGAATTGTGATGTGTGAAATCAATACTCCCAGCAACCTCGTTGCTTGGTAGTTAAGGGACAATAATTTCATTCTTAGCGTGTTGGTTTTTGAATCATCCTTCTAAGACTGATCGTGCTACCTAGTCCTTATTTCGGTGCACCCTTCGATTGATGAGTTAGGATCTTGTCAAGTCCTCACTCATTTGATCATATCGTCTTGCCCTCAAAAGCGAGATTGTTCTCAAGCTTAGTAACATACCGGTGGTTCGTGATTTTCCGAATATCTTCTTGGAAGTATTACCAGGTTGTCACCTGACTGCTATGTTGAGCTCGTGATCAAGTCGGGTTCTTGTGAACCACCCTTTCTCCAAGAATCTGTGATGGATATCCCGGAGCTAGTTGGTTAAGCTAGACAACAACGGCGGTAAGTGGTGAGAGCGTGTGTGAAGAAGTATACCCCTGCAGGGTTAACATCATCTATTCGAATAGCCGTGTCCGCGGAAAAGGACTTCTGGGTTGCTTATATCAGTTCATAGACAAGTGAAAGTGGATACTCTAAAATACGCAAGATAAGCGTGAGTGCTATGGATGGCGTTCTCGTAGGGAGACGGGAGCGGATCCATAGTGGTGTATTGATATGGTGAATATGTGGACTCGTGTGCGCCACCTCAAAAGAGTTACTCGCAGTCGTAGTTTAGGATAGCCACCGAGTCAAAGCTGGCTTGCTGCAGTTAAACCCCACCACCCCTTTGTTGATAATGATGCATATGTAGTTAGTTCTGATGTAAGTCTTGCTGGGTACATTTGTACTCACGTTTGCCTATTTTATGTTTTTGCAGAGAGACTTCGGTCTCGCTAGTAGTTCCACGTGGACTTCGACGTTTAGCTTGTTACCTCAGCTACGATCTTGTGCCCCGGCAGGATCTGATAGATAGTCGGGCTTCTCAGCCTTTTTCATTTGTAGATGTCTGTACTCAGACATGATAGCTTCCGCTTGTGCTTTGACTTGTATGCTCTGATTGTTGGGTCATGAGACCCATGTTTGTAATGTCTCGCTCCTCGGAGCCTATCGAATAAACTACTTGAGTCGTAGAGTCATTTTGTGATGCCATGTTGTATTGCACATATCGAGCATATTGTGTGTATGTTATTGAAATGCTTGGTATGTGTGGGATCTGACTATCTAGTTGTTTATCTTTAGTAGCCTCTCTTACCGGGAAATGTCTCCTAGTGTTACCGCTGAGCCATGGTAGCTTGCTACTGCTCTGGAACACTTAGGCTGGCCGGCATGTGTCCTTCTTCGTTCCTGTGTCTGTCCCTTCGGGGAAATGTCACGCTTTGAGTACCGGAGTCCTGTTAGCCCGCTACAGCCCGGTTTACCGGAGTCCTGCTAGCCCAGTGCTACAGCCCGGACCCACTTGCTGATGACCGACACGTTCGAAGCTGGGTCATGGATGCCTGTCCCTGTAAGTCTGTGCCACTTTGGGTTTACGACTAGTCATGTCAGCCCGGGCTCTTTATCATATGGATGCTAGCGACACTATCATATACGCGAGCCAAAAGGCGCAAACGGTCCCGGGAAAAGGTAAGGCGACACCCGTGGGAATACCGTGCGTGAGGCCGCAAAGTGATATGAAGTGTTACCGGCTAGATCGATGTGACTTTGAGTCGGGGTCCTGACACGTAGTCCGGCCAGGGCTCTTCGGATAGCGAGAGATGCTTTAGCGATTTTAAGATGTCGCCAAAGGGTGAGTGCCGAAAGACATCCGCAACGGTGAACTCCATGATCGGCGCCCAATCAAATTCGATTGGCAGGGGCGCAGGAGGTTCGGAGTCCGGCACCTCTGAGTCACGAGCTTTATAAGGGACGGGGTCAGTGTTCGGCTCCATCGCGCGATCGGCTCCGAATTATGGATCGGAGCGGATTCGTGTGCGGCCTCCAAGGTACTGTCCGGTAGCAGAGTTAGATCGTGCCCATTGTGACAGTGCGGCATGCTCGGCTGCGGATCAGATTCGTCGAAGATCAAGTTTCCGCCGATATCCGCCGTGAAGTTTAGGCTTCCAAATCTGACCTAACGGCCAGGGGCGTAGCTTTCGATCTGCTCCAGATGGCCAAGTGAATTGGCCCGCAGTGCGAAGCCGCCGAATATGAAGGTCTGTCCGGGGAGAAAAGTCTCACCCTGGATTGCGTTGTTGATTGGAGAAGCCATCAAGCCTATCGGTCGACACAGAGGAACTCTCCATGAAAGCACCAATGTCGGTGTCAAAACCGGCGGATCTCGGGTAGGGGGTCCCGAACTGTGTGTCTAGGCGGATGGTAACAGGAGACAAGGGACACGATGTTTTTACCCAGGTTCGGGCCCTCTCGATGGAGGTAAAACCCTACTCCTGCTTGATTGATATTGATGATATGGGTAGTACAATAGTGGATCTACCACGAGATCAAGGAGGCTAAACCCTAGAAGCTAGCCTATGGTATGATTGTTGTAATGGTTGTTGTTTGTCCTACGGACTAAAGCCCTCCGGTTTATATAGACACCGGAGAGGGCTAGGGTTACATAGAGTCGGTTACAATGGTAGGAGATCTACATATCCGTATCGCCAAGCTTGCCTTCCACGCCAAGGAAAGTCCCATCCGGACACAGGACCAAGTCTTCAATCTTGTATCTTCATAGTCTTGGAGTCCGGCGAACGATGATAGTCTGGCTGTCCGGACACCCCCTAGTCTAGGACTCCCTCAACTCTCTTCTGTGATAACACTGGAGCCATTGCCCTTGCCAAGGAGCCCAGGTTTCACAAGAAGACCAGGCACATCAAGTGTCGCTTCAACTCCATTCGTGAAAATGTTCAAGATGGAGACATAGATATTTGTAAAGTGCACACAGATCTGAATGTCGCAGATCCGTTGACTAAACCTCTTCTGCGAGCAAAACATGATCAACACCAGAACTCTATGGGTGTTCGATTCATCACAATGTAACTAGATTATTGACTCTAGTGCAAGTGGGAGACTGTTGGAAATATGCCCTAGAGGCAATAATAAAATGGTTATTATTATATTTCCTTGTTCATGATAATTGTCTATTGTTCATGCTATAATTGTGTTATCCGGAAATCGTAATGCATGTGTGAATACATAGACCATAACATGTCCCTAATGAGCCTCTAGTTGACTAGCTCGTTTATCAATAGATGGTTATGGTTTCCTCACCATGGACATTGGATGTCATTGATAACGGGATCACATCATTGGGAGAATGATGTGATGGAAAAGACCCAATCCTGAGCATAGCCCAAGATCGTGTAGTTCGTTTGCTAGAGCTTTTCTAATGTCAAATATCATTTCCTTAGACCATGAGATCGTGTAACTCCCGGATACCGTAAGAGTGCTTTGGGTGTACCAAACGTCACAACGTAACTGGGTGGCTATAAAGGTATGCTACAGGTATCTCCGAAACTGTTTGTTGGGTTGACACAAATCGAGACTGGGATTTGTCATTACGTGTGACAGAGAGGTATCTCTGGGCCCACTCGGTAATGCATCATCATAATGAGCTCAATGTGACCAAGTGGTTGGTCATGGGATCATGCATTACGGTACAAGTAAAGTGACTTGCCGGTAACGAGATTGAACGAGGTATTGGGATACCGATGATCGAATCTCGGGCAAGTAACGTACCGATTGACAAAGGGAATTGTATACAGGATTACTTGAATCCTCGACATGGTGGTTCATTCGATGAGATCATCGAGGAGCATGTGGGAGCCAACATGGGTATCCAGATCCCGCTGTTGGTTATTGACCGGAGAGTCGTCTCGGTCATGTCTGCATGTCTCCCGAACACGTAGGGTCTACACACTTAAGTTCGGTGATGCTAGGGTTGTAGAGATATTAGTATGCAGTGACCCGAAAGTTGTTCGGAATCCAGGATGAGATCCCGGACATCACGAGGAGTTATGGAATGGTCCGGAGGTGAAGATTTGTATATAGGAAGTCCAGTTTCGGCCACCGGGAAAGTTTCGGGGTTCACCGGTATTGTACCGGGACCACCAGAAGGGTCCCGGGGGTCCACCGGGTGCGGCCACCTATGACGGAGGGCCCCATGGGGTGAAGTGGGATGGGAACCAGCCCCTGGTGGGCTGGTGCGCCCCCCTTGGGCCTCCCCTTGCGCCTAGGGTTGGAAACCCTAGGGGTGGGGGGCGCCCCACTTGGCTTGGTGGGCAAGCGACCCCCATGGCCGCCCCCCCCTTGAGATTCAATCTCTAGGGGGGCGGCGCCCCCTAGGGCCCCTATATAAAGAGGGGGAGGAAGGGCTGCGCACCCCTGCTCCTGGCGCCTCCCTCTCCCTCCGTAACACGTCTCCCTCTCGCTGAGCTTGGCGAAGCCCTACCGAGATCACTGCTTCTTCCACCACCACGCCATCGTGCTGCTGGATCTCCATCAACCTCTCCCTCCCCTTGCTGGATCAAGAAGGAGGAGACGTCTTCCCCAACTGTACGTGTGTTGAACATGGAGGTGCCGTCCGTTCGGCGCTAGGATCATCGGTGATTTAGATCATGACGAGTACGACTCCATCAACCCCGTTCTCTTGAACGCTTCCGCTCGCGATCTACAAGGGTATGTAGATGCACTCCTCTCTCTCGTTGCTAGATGACTCCATAGATTGATCTTGGTGATGCGTAGAATTTTTTTTATTTTCTGCTACATTCCCCAATACTTTTGACCAAGTCAAACGAGCCGGCCTTTTCACAGGAATGGGCCTCTGTTGGGCTGTGCCACGTGCCGACGTATCATAGGCGCCTTCTGTCCAATGAGTGGATGACATATGTCCCAACGGTGAGCCGACACGTGTTTGCTCCAGCCAATGATGATTTTACACGTGGAAAATCCCCATTGGTCGGGGCTGCTAACGGGTTATCGGATCCAAAACCCGACCCGATAGCTTTACGGTGTTCCGTTATGGTGGATGCCATGTGTCGGTCACCCTTGATGAAAGAACTTTTGTGACGCACGATTTATCCTCATGGAAGTGGACACTTCCGTGATGATAATTTTGGTAATGTCATGGAACACTCCTACGACAGCACAGGTATGACTATCTTGATTCTGTCATAAAATCGTCATGGATGTACATGCATGACAGAAAACGCAATCTACTGTGACAAACACATATCATCACGGAAGTGTATTTTTTTTTGTAGTGTTAGTCCTTTTCAGGTATTTCAGGATGTTCTTGACCGCTGTCCAGTGCTCCACTCCGGGATTACTTTGCTACCTCCATGCTATGCTTATAGCAAGACATACATCAGGTCTGGTACGCAGCATTGCATACATGATAGAACCTATGGCTGAAGCATAGGGAGTGACTTTCATTTTCTCTCTATCTTCTGCGGTGGTCGGGCTTTGAGTCTGACTCAACTTCACACCTTGTAACACAGGCAAGAACTCTTTCTTTGACTGATCCATTTTGAACTTCTTCAAAACTTTATCAAGGTATGTGCTTTGTGAAAGTCCAATTAAGCATCTTGATCTATCTCTATAGATCTTGATGCCCAATATGTAAGCAGCTTCTCCGATGTCTTTCATAGAAAAACTTTTATTCAGGTATCCCTTTATGCTATCCTGAAATTCTATTTCATTTCCAATCAACAATATGTCATCTACATATTAGATCAGAAATGCTACAGAGCTCCCACTCACTTTCTTGTAAATACAGGCTTCTCCAAAAGCATGTATAAAACCATATGCTTTGATGACACTACCAAAGCATTTATTCCAACTCCGAGAGGCTTGCACCAGTCCATAAATGGATCGATGGAGCTTGCACACTTTGTTAGCACCCTTTGGATCGACAAAACCTTCTGGTTGCATCATATACAACTCTTCTTCTAGAAATCCATTCAGGAATGCAGTTTTGACATCCATTTGCCAAATTTCATAATCAAAAATTTTAGCAATTGTTAACATGATCCGGACAGACTTAAGCATCGCTATGAGTGAGAAAGTCTCATCGTAGTCAACTCCTTGAACTTGTCGAAAACCTTTCGCAACAAGTCGAGCTTTGTAAACAGTAACATTACCATCTGCGTCGGTCTTCTTCTTAAAGATCCATTTATTTTCTATGGCTTGTCGATCATCGGGCAAGTCCACCAAAGTCCACACTTTGTTATCATACATGGATCCCATCTCAGATTTCATGGCCTCAAGCCATTTCGCGGAATCTGGGCTCATCATCGCTTCCTCATAGTTCGTAGGTTCATCATGGTCTAGTAACATGACTTCCAGAACAGGATTACCGTACCACTCTGGTGCGGATCTTACTCTGGAAGACCTACGAGGTTCGGTAGTAACTTGATCTGAAGTTTCATGATCATCATCATTAGCTTCCTCACCAATTGGTGTAGGAATCATGGGAACTGATTTCTGTGATGAACTACTTTCCAATAAGGGAGAAGGTACAATTACGTCATCAAGTTCTACTTTCCTCCCACTCACTTCTTTCGAGAGAAACTCCTCTAGAAAGGATCCATTCTTAGCAATAAAGATTTTTCCTTCGAATCTATGATAGAAGGTGTACCCAACAGTTTCCTTTGGGTATCCTATGAAGACACACTTTGCCGATTTGGATTTGAGCTTATGAGGTTGAAGCTTTTTCACATAAGCATCGCAACCCCAAACTTTAAGAAACGACAACTTTGGTTTCTTGCCAAACCACAGTTCATAAGGCGTTGTCTCAACGGATTTTGATGGTACCCTATTTAAAGTGAGTGCAGACGTCTCTAAAGCATAACCCCAAAATGATAGGGTAAATCAGTAAGAGACATCATAGATCGCACCATATCTAATAAAGTACGGTTACGACGTTCTGACACACCATTTCGCTGTGGTGTTCCAGGTGGCGTTAATTGTGAAACTATCCCATGTTGTTTCTGTTGGGGAACGTAGTAATTTCAAAAAAATTCCTAAGCACACGCAAGATCATGGTGATGCATAGCAACAAGAGGGGAGAGTATTGTCCATATACCCTCGTAGACCGTAAGCAGAAGCGTTATGACAACGCGGTTTATGTAGTCATACGTCTTCACGATCCGACTAATCCAAGTACCGGACGTACGGCACCTCCGAGTCCAGCACACGTTCAGCTCGATGACGATCCGCGGACTCCGATCCAACAAAGTGTCGGGGATGAGTTCCGTCAGCACGACGGCGTGGTGACGATGATGATGTTGTACCGAAGTAGGGCTTCGCCTAAGCACCGCAACGATATGACCGAGGTGGAATATGGTGGAGGGGGCACCGCACACGGCTAAGGAACGATCACGAAGATCAACTTGTGTGTTCTAGGGTGCCCCCTGCCCCCGTATATAAAGGGGCAAGGGGGGAGGCCGGCCGGCCCTAGGGGGTGCGCCAAGGAGGGGGGAATCCTCCTCCTAGTGGGAGTAGGACTCCCCTTTCCTACTCCCACTAGGAAGGAGGAAGGGGGAAGGAAAGAGAGGGAGAAGGAGAGGGAAAGAGGGGCCGCGCCCCCCTCCCCTAGTCCAATTCAGACTCCCCATGGGAGGGGGCGCGCCACCTCCTGGGATGCTGCCCTCTCTCTCCCCTCAGGCCCACTAAGGCCCAATACTTCCCCGGGGGGTTCCGGTAACCCCTCCGGCACTCCAGTTTTCTCCGAAATCACCCGGAACACTTCCGGTGTCCGAATATAGTCATCCAATATATCAATCCTTATGTCTCTACCATTTCGAGACTCCTCGTCATGTCCGTGATCTCATCCAGGACTCCGAACAATCTTCGGTACATCAAAACTTATAAACTCATAATAAAACTATCATAGTAACGTTAAGCGTGCGGACCCGACGGGTTCGTGAACTATGTAGACATGACCTAGAACTATTCTCGGTCAATAACCAATAGCGGAACCTGGATGCTCATATTGGCTCCTACATATTCTACGAAGATCTTTATCGGTCAAACCGCATAACAACATACGTTGTTCCCTTTGTCATCGGTATGTTACTTGCCCGAGATTCGATCGTCGGTATCCAATACCTAGTTCAATCTTGTTTCCGGCAAGTCTCTTTACTCGTTACATAATGCATCATTCCATAACTAACTCATTAGCTACATTGCTTGCAAGGCTTATAGTGATGTGCATTACCGAGAGGGCCCAGAGATACCTCTCCGACAATCGGAGTGACAAAACCTAATATCGAAATACGCCAACCCAACATGTACCGTTGGAGACACCTGTAGAGCTGCTTTATAATCACCCAGTTACGTTGTGACGTTTGGTAACACACAAAGTGTTCCTCCGGTAAACAGGAGTTCCATAATCTCATAGTTACAGGAACATGTATAAGTCATGAAGAAAGCAATAGCAACATACTAAACGATCAAGTGCTAGGCTAACGGAATGGGTCATGTCAATCACATCATTCTCCTAATGATGTGATCCCGTTAATCAAATGACAACACATGTCTATGGTTAGGAAACATAACCATCTTTGATTAATGAGCTAGTCAAGTAGAGGCATACTAGTGATGTTATGTTTGTCTATGTATTCACACATGTATCATGTTTCCGGTTAATACAATTCTAGCATGAATAATAAACATTTATCATGATATGAGGAAATAAATAATAACTTTATTATTGCCTCTAGGGAATATTTCCTTCAGCCTCCCACTTGCACTAGAGTCAATAATCTAGATTACACAGTAATGATTCTAACACCCATGGAGTCTTGGTGCTGATCATGTTTTGCTCATGGAAGAGGTTTAGTCAACGGGTCCGCAACATTCGGATTCGTATGTATCTTGCAAATCGCTATGTCTCCAACCTGGACTTTGTCCCGGATGGAATTGAAGCGTCTCTTGATGTGCTTGGTCCTCTTGTGAAATCTAGATTCCTTTGCCAAGGCAATCGCACCAGTATTGTCACATAAGATCTTCATTGGTCCCGATGCACTAGGTATGACACCTAGATCAGAAATGAACTCCTTCATCCCGACTCCTTCATTTCTGCTTCCGAAGCAGCTATGTATTCTGCTTCACATGTAGATCCCACCATGACGCTTTGTTTAGAACTGCACCAACTTACAGCTCCACCGTTTAATAAAAACACGTATCCGGTTTGCGATTTAGAATCGTCCGGATCAGTGTCAAAGCTTGCATCGACGTAACCATTTACGACTAGCTCTTTGTCACCTCCATATACGAGAAACATATCCTTAGTCCTTTTCAGGTATTTCAGGATGTTCTTGACCGTTGTCCAGTGATCCACTCCTGGATTACTCTGGTACCTTCCTGCCAAGCTTATTGCTAAGCACACGTCAGGTCTGGTACACAACATTGCATACATGATAGAGCCTATGGCTGAAGCATAGGGAACATCTTTCATTTTCTCTCTATCTTCTGCTGTGGTCGGGCTTTGAGTCTGACTCAACTTCACACCTTGTAGTACGGGCAAGAACCCTTTCTTTGCCTGATCCATTTTGAACTTTTTCAAAACTTTATCAAGGTATGTGCTTTGTGAAAGTCCTATTAAGCATCTTGATCTATCTCTAAAAATCTTGATGCCCAATATGTAAGCAGTTTCAGCGAGGTCTTTCACAGAAAAACTTTTATTCAAGTATCCCTTTATGCTATCCAGAAATTCTATATCATTTCCAATTAATAATATGTCATCTACATATAATATCAGAAATGCTACAGAGCTCCCACTCACTTTCTTGTAAATACAGGCTTCTCCAAAAGTCTGTATAAAACCATATGCTTTGATCACACTATCAAACCGTTTATTCCAACTCCGAGATGCTTGCACCAGTCCATAAATGGATTGCTGGAGCTTGCACACTTTGTTAGTACCTTTTGATCAACAAAACCTTCTGGTTGCATCATATACAACTCTTCTTCCAGAAATCCATTCAAGAATGCAGTTTTGACATCCATTTGCCAAATTTCATAATCATAAAATGCAGCAATTGCTAACATGATTCGGACAGACTTAAGCATTGCTACGGGTGAGAAAGTCTCATCATAGTCAACCCCTTGAACTTGTCGAAAACCTGTCGCAACAAGCCGAGCTTTATAGACAGTTACATTACCATCAGCGTCAGTCTTCTTCTTAAAGATCCATTTATTCTGAATGGCTTGCCGATCATCGGGCAAGTCAACCAAAGTCCATACTTTGTTCTCATACATGGATCCCATCTCAAATTTCATGGCCTCTAGCCATTTTGCGGAATCTGGGCTCATCATCACTTCCTCATAGTTCGTAGGTTCATCATGGTCAAGTAACATGACTTCCAGAATAGGATTACCGTACCACTCTGGTGCGGATCTTACTCTGGTAGACCTACGTGGTTCAGTAGAAACTTGATCTGAAGTTTCATGATCAATATCATTAGCTTCCTCACTAATTGGTGTAGTTGTCACAGGAACCGGTTCTTGTGATGGACTACTTTCCAATAAGGGAGCAGGTACAATTACCTCATCAAGTTCTACTTTCCTCCCACTCACTTCTTTCGAGAGAAACACCTTCTCTAGAAAGGATCCGAATTTAGCAATGAAAATCTTGCCCTCATATCTAGGATAGAAGGTGTACCCAACAGTTTCTTTTGGGTATCTTATGAAGACACATTTCTCCGATTTGGGTTCGAGCTTATCTGGTTGAAGTTTCTTCACATAAGCATCGCAGCCCCAAACTTTAAGAAACGACAACTTTGGTTTCTTGCCAAACCACAGTTCATGAGGCGTCGTCTCAACGGATTTTGATCGTGCCCTATTTAACGTGAATGCGGCCGTCTCTAAAGCATAACCCCAAAACGATAGCGGTAAATCGGTAAGCGGCATCATAGATCGCACCATATCTAGTAAAGTACGATTACAACGTTGGGACACACCATTTCGTTGTGGTGTTCCGGGTGGCGTGAGTTGCGAAACTATTCCGCATTGTTTCAAATGTAAACCAAACTCGTAACTCAAATATTCTCCTCCAATAGAAATTTTATTTTCTTTTTACAATGATTTTCCACTTCACTCTGAAATTCTTTGAACTTTTCAAATGTTTCAGACTTTTGTTTCATTAAGTAGATATACCCATATCTGCTCAAATCATCTGTGAAAGTGAGAAAATAACGATACCCGCCGCGAGCTTCAACATTCATTGGACCACAAACATCAGTATGTATGATTTCCAACAAATCAGTTGCTCGCTCCATAGTTCCGGAGAACGGCGTTTTAGTCATCTTGCCCATGAGGCACGGTTCAAAAGTACCAAGTGATTCATAATCAAGTGATTCCAAAAGTCCATCAGTATGGAGTTTCTTCATGCATTTTATACCGATATGACCTAAACGGTAGTGCCACAAATAAGTTGCACTATCATTATCAACTCTGCATCTTTTGGCTTCAACACTATGAATATGTGTATTACTACTACAGAGATTCAATAAAAATAGACCACTCTTCAAGGGTGCATGACCACAAAAGATATTACTCATATAAATAGAACAACCATTATTCTCTGACTTAAATGAATAACCGTCTCGCATCAAACAAGATCCACATATAATGTTCATGCTCAACGCTGGCACCAAATAACAATTATTTAGGTCTAAAACTAATCCCGATGGTAGAAGTAGAGGTAGCATGCCGACCGCGATCACATCGACTTTGGAACCATTTCCCACTCGCATCGTCACCTCATTCTTTGCTAATCTTCGCTTAATCCATTGTCCCTATTTCGAGTTGCAAATATTAGCAACAGAACTAGTATCAAATACCCAGGTACTACTGCGAGCATTAGTAAGGTACACATCAATAACATGTATATCACATATACCTTTGTTCACTTTGCCATCCTTCTTATCCGCCAAATACTTGGGGTAGTTTCGCTTCCAGTGTCCAGTCTGCTTGCAGTAGAAGCACTCAGTCTCAGGCTTAGGTCCAGACATGGGTTTCTTCTCTTGAGCAGCAACTTGTTTGCTGTTCTTCTTGAAGTTCCCCTTCTTCTTCTCTTTGTCCTTTTTCTTGAAACTGGTGGTCTTGTTGACCATCAACACTTGATGCTCCTTCTTGATTTGTACCTCCGCGGCTTTTAGCATTGCGAAGAGCTCGGGAATAGTCTTGCCCATCCCTTGCATATTATAGTTCATCACGAAGCTCTTGTAGCTCGGTGGCAGTGATTGAAGAATTCTGTCAATGACACTATCATCAGGAAGATTAACTCCCAGTTGAATCAAGTGATTATTATACCCAGACATTTTGAGTATGTTTTCACTGACAGAACTATTCTACTCCATCTTGCAGCTATAGAACTTATTGGAGACTTCATATCTCTCAATCTGGGCATTTGCTTGAAATATTAACTTCAACTCCTGGAACATCTCATTTTCTCCATGACGTTCAAAACGTTGTTGAAGACCCGGTTATAAGCCGTAAAGCATGGCACACTGAACTATCGAGTAGTCATCAGCTTTGCTCTACCAGACGTTCTTAACGTTGTCAGTTGCATCAGCAGCAGGCCTGGCACCCAGCGGTGCTTCCAGGTCGTAATTCTTCTGTGCAGCAATGAGGATAATCCTCAGGTTACGGACCTAGTCCGTGTAATTGCTACCATCCTCTTTCAACTTTGCTTTCTCAAGGAACGCATTAAAATGCAACGGAACAACAACACGAGCCATCTATCTACAACAGACATACACAAGCAAAATACTATCAGGTACTAAGTTCATGATAAATTTAAGTTCAATTAATCATATTACTAAAGAACTCCCACTTAGATAGACATCCCTCTAGTCCTCTAAGTGATTACGTGATCCATATCAACTACACCATGTCCGATCGTCACGTGAGATGGAGTAGTATCAATGGTGAACATCAATATGTTGATCATATCTACTATATGATTCACGCTCGACCTTTCGGTCTCCGTGTTCCGAGGCCATATCTATTATATGCTAGGCTCATCAAGTTTAACCTGAGTATTCCGCGTGTGCAACTGTTTTGCACATGTTGTATTTGAACGTAGAGCCTATCACACCCGATCATCACGTGGTGTCTCAGCACGAAGAACTTTTGCAACGGTGCATACTCAGGGAGAACACTTCTTGATAATTTTAGTGAGAGATCATCTTAAAATGCTATCGTCAATCAAAGCAAGATAAGATGCATAAAGGATAAACATCACATGCAATCAATATAAGTGATATGATATGGCCATCATCATCTTGTGCTTGTGATCTCCATCTCCGAAGCACCGTCGTGATCACCATCGTCACCGGTGCGACACCTTGATCTCCATCGTAGCATCGTTGTCGTTACGCCATCTATTGCTTCTACGACTATCGCTACCGCTTAGTGATAAAGTAAAGAAATTACAGGGCGTTTGCATTTCATACAATAAAGCGACAACCATATGGCTCCTGCCAGTTGCCGATAACTTCGGTTACAAAACATGATCATCTCATACAATAAAATATAGCATCACGTCTTGACCATATCACATCACAACATGCCCTTCAAAAACAAGTTAGACGTCCTCTACTTTGTTGTTGCAAATTTTACGTGGCTGCTACGGGCTGAGCAAGAACCGTTCTTACCTACGCATCAAAACCACAACGATAGTTCGTCAAGTTAGTGATGTTTTAACCTTCGCAAGGACCGGGCGTAGCCACACTCGATTCAGCTAAAGTGAGAGAGATAGACACCTGCCAGTCACCTTTAATCATGAGTGCTCGTAACGGTGAAACCAGTCTCGCGTAAGTGTACGCGTAATGTCAGTCCGGGCCGCTTCATCTCACAATACCGCTGAACCAAAGTATGACATGCGGGTAAGCAGTATGACTTGTATCGCCCACAACTCACTTTTGTTCTACTCGTGCATATGACATCTATGCATAAAACCAGGCTCGGATGCCACTGTTGGGGAACATCGTAATTTCAAAAAAAATCCTACGCACACGCAAGATCATGGTGATGCATAGCAGCGAGAGGGGAGAGTATTGTCCACATACCCTCGTAGACCATAAGCGGAAGCGTTATGACAACGCGGTTGATGTAGTCGTACATCTTCACGATCTGACCGGTCCAAGTACCGAACGTACGGCACCTCCGAGTTCAGCACACGTTCAGCTCGATGACGATCCCCGGACTCTGATCCAGCAAAGTGTCGGGGATGAGTTCCATCAGCACGACGGCGTGGTGACGATGATGATGTTCTACCGACGCAGGGCTTCGCCTAAGCACCACAACGATATGACCGAGGTGGAATATGGTGGAGGGGGCACCGCACACGGCTAAGGAACGATCATGAAGATCAACTTGTGTGTTCTAGGGTGCCCCCTGCCCCCGTATATAAAGGAGCAAGGGGGAGGCCGGCCGGCCCTATAGGGCGCGACAAGGAGGGGGGAGTCCTCCTCCTAGTGGGAGTAGGACTCCCCTTTCCTAGTCCCACTAGGAAGAAGGAAGGGGAAGGAAAGAGAGGGAGAGGGAGAGGGAAAGAGGGGTCGCGCCCCCCTCCCCTAGTCCAATTCGGACTCCCCATGGGAGGGGGCGCGCCACCTCCTGGGCTGCTGCCCTCTCTCTCCCCTCAGGCCCACTAAGGCCCAATACTTCCCCGGGGGTTTCCGGTAACCCCTTGGCACTCCGGTTTTCTCCGAAATCACCCGGAACACTTCCGGTGTCCGAATATAGTCATCCAATATATCAATCTTTATGTCTCGACCATTTCAAGACTCCTCGTTATGTCCGTGATCACATCCGGGACTCCGAACAATCTTCGGTACATCAAAACTTTTAAACTCGTAATAAAACTGTCATCGTAACGTTAAGCGTGCGGACCCTACGGGTTCGCGAACTATGTAGACATGACCTAGAACTATTCTCGGTCAATAACCAATAGCGGAACCTGGATGCTCATATTGGCTCTTACATATTCTACGAAGATCTTTATCGGTCAAACCGCATAACAACATACGTTGTTCCCTTTGTCATCGGTATGTTACTTGCCCGAGATTCGGTCGTCGGTATCCAATACCTAGTTCAATCTCGTTACCGGCAAGTCTCTTTACTCGTTACGTAATGCATCATTCCGTAACTAAATCGTTAGCTACATTGCTTGTAAGGCTTATAGTGATGTGCATTACCGAGAGGGCCCAGAGATACCTCTCCGACAATCGGAGTGACAAAACCTAATCTCGAAATACGCCAATCCAACATGTACCTTTGGAGACACCTGTAGAGCTCCTTTATAATCACCTTATGTTGTGATGTTTGGTAGCACACAAAGTGTTCCTCCGGTAAACGGGAGTTGCATAATCTCATAGTTACAGGAACATGTATAAGTCATGAAGAAAGCAATAGCAACATACTAAACGATCAAGTGCTAGGCTAACGGAATGGGTCATGTCAATCACATCATTCTCCTAATGATGTGATCCTGTTAATCAAATGACAACACATGTCTATGGTTAGGAAACATAACCATCTTTGATTAATGAGCTAGTCAAGTAGAGGCATACTAGTGACGTTATGTTTGTCTATGTATTCACACATGTATCATGTTTCCGGTTAATACAATTCTAGCATGAATAATAAACATTTATCATGATATGAGGAAATAAATAATAACTTTATTATTGCCTCTAGGGCATATTTCCTTTAGTTTCAAATGAAGACCAAACTCGTAACTCGAATATTCTCCTCCACGATCAGATCATAGAAACTTTATTTGCTTGTTACGATTATTTTCCACTTCACTCTGAAATTCTTTGAACTTTTCAAATGTTTCAGACTTTTTCTTCATTAATTAGACATAACCATATCTGCTCAAATCATCTGTGAACGCAAGAAAATAACGATACCCACCACGAGCATCAATACTCATTGGACCGCATACATCGGTATGTATTATTTCCAACAAGTTAGTAGCTCCTCCCATTGGTCCGGAGAACGGAGTTTTAGTCATCTTTCCCATAAGGCACGGTTCGCAAGCACCAAGTGATTCATAATCAAGTGATTCCAAAAGTCCATCAGCATGGAGTTTCTTCATGCGCTTTATACCGATATGACCCAAACGGCAGTGCCACAAATAAGTTGCACTATCATTATTAAACTTCAATCTTTTGGCTTCAACACTATGAATATGTGTATCACTACTATCGAGATTCAACAAAAATAGACCACTCAGCAGGGGTGCATGACCATAAAAGATATTACTCATATAAATAGAACAACCATTATTCTCTGATTTAAATGAATAACCGTCTCGCATCAACCAAGATCCAGATATAATGTTCATGCTCAACGCTGGCACCAAATAACAATTATTCAGGTATAAAACTAATCCCGATGGTAGATGTAGAGGTAGGGTGCCGACCGCGATCACATCGACTTTGGAACCATTTCCCACGTGTATCGTCACCTCGTCCTTAGCCAATCTTCGCTTAATCCGTAGCGCCTATTTCGAGTTGCAAATATGAACAACAAAACCAGTATGAAATACCCAGGCGCTACTGCGAGCATTAGTTAAGTACACATCAATAAGATGTATATCAAATATACCTTTCACTTTGCCATCCTTCTTAGCCGCCAAATACTTGGGGCAGTTCCGCTTCCAGTGACCAGTCCCTTTGCAGTAGAAGCACTCAGCTTTAGGCTTAGGTCCAGACTTGGGTTTCTTCTCTTGAGCAGCAACCTTTTTGCCGTTCTTCTTGAAGTTACCTTTCTTCCTTTTGCCCTTTTTCTTGAAACTAGTGGTCTTATTGACCATCAACACTTGATGCTCCTTTTTGATTTCTACCTTCGCGGCCTTTAGCATTGCGAAGAGCTCGGGAATAGTCTTGTTCATCCCTTGCATATTATAGTTCATCACGAAGCCTTTATAGCTTGGTGGCAGTGATTGAAGAACTCTGTCAATGACACAATCAACTGGAAGATCAACTCCCAGCTGAGTCAAGTGATTATGATACCCAGACATTTTGAGTATGTGTTCACTGGCAGAACTATTATCCTCCATTTTGCAGTTGTAGAACTTGTTGGAGACTTCATATCTCTCAACTCGGGCATTTGCTTGAAATATAACTTCAACTCTTGGAACATCTCATATGCTCCATGAAGTCCAAAACATCTTTGAAGTCCCGATTCTAAGCCGTAAAGCATGGCACACTGAACTATCGAGTAGTCATCAGCTTTGCTCTGCCAGACGTTCTTAAAGTCATCGGTCGCATCTGCAGTACGCCTGGCACCTAGCGGTGCTTCCAGGACGTAATTCTTCTGTGCAACAATGAGGATAATCCTCAAGTTACGGACCCAGTCCGTGTAGTTGCTGCCATCATCTTTCAACTTAGCTTTCTCTAGGAACGCATTAAAATTCAAAGGAACAGTAGCACGGGCCATTGATCTACAACAACATAGACATGCAAAATACTATCAGGTACTAAGTTCATGATAAATTAAAGTTTAGTTAATCATATTACTTAAGAACTCCCACTTAGATAGACATCCCTCTAATCATCTAAGTGATCACGTGATCCAAATCAACTAAACCATGTCCAATCATCACGTGAGACAGAGTAGTTTTCAATGGTGAACATCACTATGTTGATCATATCTACTATATGATTCATGCTCGACCTTTTGGTCTCAGTGTTCTGAGGCCATATCTGCATATGCTAGGCTCATCAAGTTTAACCCGAGTATTCTGCGTGTGCAAAACTAGCTTGCACCCATTGTATGTGAACGTAGGCTTATCACACCTGATCATCACGTGGTGTCTCGGCACGACGAACTGTAGCAACGGTGCATACTTAGGGAGAACACTTGTACCTTGAAATTTAGTAAGGGATCATCCTATAATGTTACCGACGTTCTAAGCAAAATAAGATACATAAAGGATAAACGTCACATGCAATCAAAATATGTGACATGATATGGCCATCATCATCTTGTGCTCATGATCTCCATCACTGATGCATCGTCATGATCTCCAACGTCACCGGCACGACACCTTGATCTCCATCGTAGCATCGTTGTCGTCTCGCCACCTATTGTTACTACGACTATCGCTACCGCTTAGTCATAAAGTAAAACAATTACATGGCGATTGCATTGCATACAATAAAGCGACAACCATATGGCTCCTGCCAGTTGCCGATAACTTTGTTACAAAACATGATCATCTCATACAACAATTTATATCACATCATGCTTGACCACATCACATCATAGCAAGCCCTGCAAAAACAAGTCAAACGTCCTCTACTTTTTTGTTGCAAGTTTTACGTGGCTACTACGGGCTTCTAGCAAGAACCGTTCTTACCTACGCATCAAAACCACAATGATTTTTCGTCAAGTGGGGTGTTTTAACCTTTAACAAGGACCGGGCGTAGCCACACTCGATTCAACTAAAGTTGGAGAAACAGACACTATACCAGGCACCTATGTGCAAAGCACGTCGGTAGAACCAGTCTCGCGTAAGCGTACGCGTAATGGCGGTGTGAGCCGCTTCATCCAACAATATCGCCGAATCAAAGTATGACATGCTGGTAAGCAGTATGACTATTATCACCCACAACTCTTTGTGTTCTACTCGTGCATATAACATCTACGCATAGACCTGGCTCTAAGACCACTGTTGGGGAACGCGGTAATTTCAAAAAAAAATCCTATGATCACGCAAGATCTATCTAGGTGATGCATAGCAACGAGAGGGGAGAGTGTGTCCACGTACCCTCGTAGACCAAAAGTGGAAGCGTTTAGTTAACGCGGTTGTCATAGTCGAACGTCTTCGTGATCCAACCAATCCAAGCACCGAACGTACGGCACCTCCGCGTTCAGCACACATTCAGCTGGATGACGTCCCTCATACTCTTGATCCAGTTGAGGCCGAAGGAGAGTTTTGTCAGCACGACGGCATGGTTATGGTGATGATGAAGTTACCGACGCAGGGCTTCACCTAAGCACTACGACGATATGACAGAGGTGTGTAACTGTGGAGGGGGCACCGCACACATCTAAAACAATTGTCAACTTGTGTGTTCTAGGGTGCCCCCTGCCCCCGTATATAAAGGAGCAAGGGGGAAGGCTGGCCGGCCCCTGTAGGGTGCGCCCCAAGTAGGATTCCTACTAGGAATCCTATTCATAGTAGGTTTACAACTAGGGAAGAGAGGGGGAAAGAAGGAGAGGGAGAGAGGGAAGGCAAGGGGGGCGCCGCCACCCCTTCCTTGTCCTATTCGGACTAAGGGGGAGGGGGTGCTCGGCCTGCCCTGGCCGGCCCCTCTCTATCTCCACTAGGGCCATCGAGGCCCATTAGTTCCCCAGGGGGTTCCGGTAACCCTCTGGCACTCCGGTTTTATCCAAAACTTCTCCGGAACACTTCCAGTGTCTGAATATAGTCGTCCAATATATCAATCTTTATGTCTCGACCATTTCGAGACTCCTCGTCATATCCGTGATCACATACGGGACTCCAAACAATCTTCGGTACATCATATCACATAAACTCATAATACCAATCGTCAGCGAACGATAAGCGTGCGGACCCTATGGGTTCGAGAACTATGTAGACATGACCGAGACATGTCTCCGGTCCAACCAATAGCAGAACCTAGATGCTCATATTGGTTCCTACATATTCTACGAAGATCTTTATCGGTCAAACCACCTAACAACATAGATTGTTCCCTTTGTCATTGGTATGTTACTTGCCCGAGATTCGATCGTCGGTATCTCAATACCTAGTTCAGTATCGTTACCGGAAAGTCTCTTTACTCATTTCGTAATACTTCATCCTGCAACTAACTCATTAGTCACAATGCTTGCAAGGCTGATAGTGATGAGTATTACCAAGAGGGCCCTGAGAAACCTCTCCAAAACACGGAGTGACAGATCCTAATCTCGATCTATTCCAACCCAACAAACACCTTCGGAGACATCCGTAGAGCACCTTTATAATCACCCATTTACGTTGTGACGTCTGGTAGCACACAAAGTGTTCCTCCAGTATTCGGGAGTTGCATAATCTCATAGTCTGAGGAACTTGTATATGTCATGAAGAAAGCAATAGCAATAAAAATAACACGATCATAATGCTAAGCTAACAGATGGGTCATGTCCATCACATCATTATCATAATGATGTGATCCCGTTCATCAAATGACAACACATGTCTCTGGTTAGGAAACATAACCATCTTTGATTAATAAGCTAGTCAAGTAGAGGCATACTAGGGACTATATGTTTTGTCTATGTATTAACACTTGTACTAAGTTTCCGGTTAATACAAATCTAGCATGAATAATAAACATTTATCATGAATCAAGGAAATAAATAATAACTTCATTATTGCCTCTAGGGCATATTTCCTTCACAAGAGCCTAAGCTTGGGGATGCCCCGGATGGCATACCCTCTTTCGTCTTTGTTCATCGGTAACCTTACTTGGAGCTATATTTTTATTCACCACATGATATGTGTTTTGCTTGGTGCATCATGTCATTTTATTTTGTTTTGCTTGTTGTTTGAATAATATTCCAAGATCTAGAATTCTTAAATGCTAGAGATTCTTAGATAGTTACATAATAATTCGACTACTCATTAGTCGTCACTTATATCTTTTGGAGTAGTTTGTCATTTGCTCTAGTGCTTCACTTATATATTTTTAGAGCACAGTGGTATTTTATATTTGAATAAGTTGGTGAACTCTCATTCTTCACTTATATTATTTTGAGAGTTAAAGAACATGGTAATTTGCTTTGGTTATGAATTTAGTCCTAATATGATGGGCCTCCAAGAGGGATATAATAATACTTTCATATAAAGTGCATTGAATACTATGAGAAGTTTGATTATTTATGATTGTTTTGAGATATGAAGATGGTGGTATTATAGTCATGCTAGTAGAGTAGTTGTGAATTTGAGAAATACTTGTGTTGAGGTTTGTGAGTCCCGTAGCATGCATGTATGGTGAACCGCTGTGTAAAAAGTTTGGAGCATGAAGTATTTCTTTGATTGTCATCCTTTGTGTGGAGGTCAGGATCGCGCGATGGTTAACTCCTACCAACTCTTCCCCTAGGAGCATGGGCGTAGTGCTAGGTTTTTGATGACTTATAGATTTTTGTAATAAGTATGTGAGTTCTTTATGACTAATGTTGAGTCCATGGATTATACACACTCTCACCATTCCACCATTGCTAGCCTCTCTAGTATCGCGCAACTTTCATCGCTACCATACACCCACCATATACCTTCCTCAAAACAGCAACCATACCTACCTACTATGGCATTTCCATAGCCATTCCGAGATATATTGCCATGCAACTTTCCACCGTTCCGTTTATTATGATACGTTTCATCATTGTCATATTGCTTTGCATGATCATGTAGTTTACATCGTATTTGTGGCAAAGCCACCTTTCATAATTCTTTCATACATGTCACTCTTGATTCATTGCACATCCCGGTACACCGCCGGAGGCATTCATATAGAGTCATATTTTGTTCTAAGTATCGAGTTGTAATTCTTGAGTTGTAAGTAAATAAAAGTGTGATGATCTTCATTATTAGAGCATTGTCCCAGTCAGGAATGGATGGTGGAGACTATGATTCCCCACAAGCCGGGATGAGACTCCGGACGAAAAATAAAAAAAAGGGGCCAAAAAAAGTTGAGGGCCCAAAAAACAAAAAAAACCAAAAAAAACAAAATAATGAGAGAAAAAGAGAGAAGGGGCAATGCTACTATCCTTTTACCACACTTGTGCTTCAAAGTACCACCATGATCTTCATGATAGAGAGTCTCCTATGTTGTCACTTTCAGATACTAGTGGGAATTTTCATTATAGAACTTGGCTTGTATATTCCAATGATGGGCTTCCTCAAAATGCCCTAGGTCTTCGTGAGCAAGCAAGTTGGATGCACACCCACTTTTCTTTTTGAGCTTTCATACACTTATAGCTCTAGTGCATCCGTTGCATGGCAATCCCTACTCACTCACATTGATATCTACTGATGGGCATCTCCACAGCCCACTGATACGCCTAGTTGATGTGAGACTATCTTCTTCCTTTTTGTATTCTCCACAACCACCATCCTATTCCACCTATAGTACTATATCCATGGCTCACGCTCATGTATTGCGTGAAGATTGAAAAAGTTTGAGAACACTAAATTATGAAACAATTGCTTGGCTGAAACCGGGTTTGTGTATGATTTCAATACTTTGTGTGATGAAGATGGAGCATAGCCAGACTATATGATTTTGTAGGGATAGCTTTCTTTGGCCATGTTATTTTGAGAATACATGATTGCTTTGTTAGTATGCTTGAAGTATTATTGTTTTTTTGTCAACATTAAACTTTTGTTTTGAATCTTATGGATCTGAATATTCTTGCCGCAATAGAGAAGATTACATATGTTAGGTAGCATTCCACATAAAAAATTCTGTTTTTATCATTTACCTACTCGAGGACGAGCAGGAATTAAGCTTGGGGATGCTTGATACGTCTCCAACGTATCTATAATTTTTGATGTATTCATGCCATGTTTATAATATTTTTACATGATTTTGGTATGATTTGGCTAGAACTAACCCGGACTGATGCTATTTTCAGCAGAACTACAGTGGCGTCGTTTTTGTGCAGAAATAAAAGTTCTCGGAATGCGCTGAAAATCAACGGAGAATATTTTTGGAAAATATAAAAAATACTGGAATGAAAAGCTACCGGAGAAAAGTCCCGAAGGCCCCACGAGGGTGGAGGGCGCGCCCCCTGCCTCGTGGACTCCCTGTGGGGCCCCCTGACGTGAAACCGATGCCAACCCCTCCCATAAATCCCCAAACTTCCAGAAAGAAACCTAGATCGGGAGTTCCACCGCTGCAAGCCTCTGTAGCCACCAAAAACCAATCGGGCCCCTGTTCGGCACCCTGTCGGAGGGGGGAACCATAACCGGTGGCCATCTTCATCATCCAGGCACTGTCCATGACATGGAGGGAGTAGTTCACCCTCGGGGCTGAGGGTATGTACCAATAGCTATGTGTTTGATCTCTCTCTCTCTCTCTCGTGTTCTTGATATGGCACGATCTTGATGTACCGTGAGTTTTGCTATTATAGTTGGATCTTATGATGTTTCTCCCCCTCTACCTTCTTGTAATGGATTGAGTTTTCCCTTTGAAGTTATCTTATCGGATTGAGTCTTTAAGGATTTGAGAACACTTGATTTATGTCTTGCATGTGCTTATCTGTGGTGATAATGGGATATTCACGTGATCTACTTGATGTATGTTTTGATGATCAACTTGCGGGTTCAGTGACCTTGTGAACTTATGCATAGGGGTTGGCACACGTTTTCGTCTTGACTCTCTGGTAGAAACTTTGGGGCACTCTTTGAAGTTCTTTGTGTTGGTTGAATAGATGAATCTGAGATTGTGTGATGCATATCGTATAATCAAACCCACGGATACTTGAGGTGACATTGGAGTATCTAGGTGACATTAGTGTTTTGGTTGATGTGTGTCTTAAGGTGTTATTTTACTATGAACTCTAGGGCTGTTTGTGACACTTATAGGAATAGCCCAATGGATTGATCGGAAAGAATAACTTTGAGGTGATTTCGTACGCTACAATAATCTCTTCATTTGTTCTCCACTATTAGTGACTTTGGAGTGACTCTTTGTTGCATGTTGAGGGATTGTTATATGATCCAATTATGTTATCCTTATTGACATAACTTGCACTAGTGAAAGTATTAACCCTAGGCCTTGTTCGAAGCATTGTAATACCGTTTTTGCTCACGTTTGTTACATGCTACCTTGCTTTTTTTATATTTTTCAGATTACAAAAACCTATATCTACCATCCATATTGCACTTGTATCACCATCTCTTCGCCGAACTAGTGCACCTATACAATATACCATTGTATTGGGTGTGTTGGGGACACAATAGACTCTTTGTTATTTGGTTGCAGGGTTGTTTGAGAGAGACCATCTTCATCCTACGCCTCCCACGGATTGATAAACCTAAGGTCATCCACTTGAGGGAAATTTGCTACTGTCCTACAAACCTCTCCACTTGGAGGCCCAACAAAATCTACAAGAAGAAGGTTGTGTTGTAGACATCACTGCTCCACATGTCCAATTTGGTCTTTTCCCTTCAGGGAAGGTTGTGGCTATAAATAGCCACCCTGCTCCAACGTTGCCCGTTGGCTGCTCCGCTTAATATTTTTGAGAAGATTGGTTGAGCATCCCTCTCTGAGTGATTTGAGTTTAAAATCCGCTGAGAGAAAAGGCAAGAGCCAAAACTTAGATAGTGGTTGAGCATCACAATAGTTTTGAGTTTAGAGTTCTTGTACCCATTACTATCTTGAGAGCTGCGCACTCTCTAGACAGATAGGCGTCGGCTCGAGTGTTGAAGAGTTGTTGTCTTCACTGAGCAAGATCTTCAGCAACCAAGAGTCATTGTGGTTCGCAAAGATATCTATCGAAGGTTTGGAGATCGCCTACTGATAACCCACAAATATAGGGGATCACAACAGTTTTCGAGGGTAGAGTATTCAACCCAAATTTATTGATTAGACACAAGGGGAGCCAAAGAATATTTGCAAGTATTAGCAGCTGAGTTGTCAATTCAACCACACATGGAGATTAATTATCTGCAACAAAGTGGTTAGTAGCAAAGTAGTATGATATTTTTTATAGTAGTAACAACAACAACAACAACAACAACAACAACAACAACAACAACAACAACAACAACAACAACAACAACAACAACAACAACAACAACAACAACAACAACAACAACAACAACAACAACTAACAACAGCAACAACAACAGTAACGGTAACTGTGATAGCAATGATTTTGTAGCAAGTGCAATTGTAACAGTAGCAGTAGTAACTTAGCAAGAACAATATGAGAGAAATTCATAGGCATTGGATCGGTGAATTTGTTGGATGATATTCATCATATAATAGTCATAATCTAGGGCGATACGGCACTAGCTCCAGCTCATAAATATAATGTGGGCATGTATTTGGTAAATAGTCATACGTGCTTAAGGAAAGAACTTGCATGCCATCTTTTGTCCTACCCTCCCATGGCAGCGAGGTCCTATTGGAAACTAAGGGATATTAAGGCCTCCTTTTAATAGAGAACAGGAACAAAGCAGTAACACGCGGTGAATACATGAACTCCTCAAACTACGATCATCACCGGGAAGTGTCCCGACTTCTGTCACTCCGAGTTTGCCGGATCATAACACATAGTAGGTGACTATAACTTGCAAGATCAGATCTAGAACATAGATATAATGGTGATAACATAAATGGTTTAGATCTGAAATCATGGTACCCGGGCCCAAAGTGACAGGCATTAAGCATGGCAAAGTCATAGCAACATCAATCTCAGAACATAATGGATACTAAGGATCAAGCCCTAACAAAACTAACTCGATTACATGATGAATCTCATCCAACTCCTCACCGACAAGCGAGCGTATGAAGGAATTACTCACTCCCGGTGGGGAGCATCATGGAATTGGCGACGGAGAAGGGTTGGTGATGGCGAAGATCAAAGATCCCCCTCTCTAGAGCCCCAAACGGACTCCAGATCTGGCCTCCCGATGAAAAACAGGAGGTGGCGGTGACTCTGTCTCGTGAAATGCAATAATTCTTTCTCCCTGATTTTTTCTCCGAAAATATGACTTTATAGTATCAGGGTTGGAGTCTACGGGGCCACCAGGTGGGGACAACCCACCTGGGAACGCCATGAGGGGGCACGCCCTGGTGGGTTGTGCCCACCCAGGTGCCCCCTCTGGTGGTTCTTGGCTCCAGAATTTCTTATTTATTGAATAAAAAAATCATCGCAAAGTTTCGTGCCAATCTGAGAACTTCTATTTCTGCACAAAAACAACACCATGGTAGTTCTGCTAAAAACAGCGCCAGTCCGGGTTAGTTTCATTCAAATTATGCAAAATAGAGTCCAAAACAAGACGAAAAGCGTTAGGAAAAGTAGATACATTGGAGACGTATCAACTCCCCCAAGCTTAAACTTTTGCTTTTCCTTAAGCAATTCATTTGATAGACTGAATGTGAAAAATAAAAACTTTTACGATCTCTTTTGCTCTTGTTTACATAAATAAGCTTAAGCAACACCCAGGTTTTCAGCCAAGATTATAACTAACCATGTCAACAATAACTCTTAGAAACCATATTAACTCATATCAATGACACAATCAACTAGCAAGTAATAATAAGATATCTCACATAACAACACTTTGTCAAGACAACCATGATATAATATGACAATAGTGGTATCTCGGTAGCCCTTTCTGAGACTGCAAAATATAAATGCAGAGCACCTCCAAAGTTCAAGCAGCGACTAAACATTGTAATTCATGGTAGAAAAGATCTAGTCATGATGCACCCAATATTAGCTATACACAATGCATGAGGATGACAATAGTGCTCTCAGGTTCTAGCGCTTATTTGAGAAGATGATGACACAACATAAAAGTAAATAGATAGTCCCTTCGCAGAGGGAAGCAGTGATTTGCAGAGGTGCTAGAGCTCAAGTTTTTAAAATACAGGTAAATGAATTTTTGAGAAATGCACCCTTCTTGTATACTTCGCGACCATTAGTTATCGGTATCTTCCATGCTAAACACATTAGTGGCGGTTCCCAAGAGATAAAAGTAAATGTTTACTCCCCCTCCACCAACATCACACTCCACGGCTTGTCCGAAACAGCGGGTGCCATCCATACCAACAACAATCCTGGGGGAGTTTTGTTTAATTATTTGCAATTTGAGTTCAGGACTGGGAATCCCTATTACCGCCCCTCTCGTGCAATGACGAGTGAATAAACACTCATCATCAGAATAACCCGCTTAGCATGGAAGATACTGACTACCTCCTGTCGCCCTATGAACAATCCAGGCACACAAAAAGGATATTTATTTGAAGTTTTTAGAGGTAGCACATGCAAATTTACTTAGGACAGCAGGGTAATATGGCATATAGGTAGGTATGGATGACTCATATGGAATGACTTGGTGTCGGTGTAAAAACCGGTGGATCTCGGGTAGGGGGTCCCGAACTGTGCGTCTAGGCGGATGGTAACAGGAGACAAGGGACACGATGTTTTTACCCAGGTTCGGGCCCTCTCGATGGAGGTAAAACCCTACTCCTGCTTGATTGATATTGATGATATGGGTAGTACAAGAGTGGATCTACCACGAGATCAAGGAGGCTAAACCCTAGAAGCTAGCCTATGGTATGATTGTTGTAATGGTTATGTTCGTCCTACGGACTAAAACCCTTCGGTTTATATAGACACCGGGGAGGGCTAGGGTTACATAGAGTCGGTTACAATGGTAGGAGATCTACATATCCGTATCGCCAAGCTTTCCTTCCACGCCAAGGAAAGTCCCATCCGGACATGGGACGAAGTCTTCAATCTTGCATCTTCATAGTCTTGGAGTCCGGCTGACAATGATAGTCCGGCTGTCCGGACACCCCCTAGTCCAGGACTCCCTTAGTAGCCCCTGAACCAGGCTTCAATGACGATGAGTCCGGCGCGCATATTGTTCGGCATTGCAAGGCGGGTTCCTCCTCCGAATAATTCATAGAAGATTGTGAACACCGGGATAGTGTCCGGCTCTGCAAAATAAATTCCACATACCACCATAGAGAGAATATTACGTACACAAGCTCAATTTGCTGACATATTTTGTGGCACGACGTCACGCCACTACCAAGCCTTTACTTGGATCGTTTTTTATTATACCACCTCAGCACGTTTAGTGAAGCGGTTTCCTTGGCACGTCTTGTCGAAGCAGAGATCGTGTTCCCCTTATTCTGGGATTCTCATCAATACGGACGTGGGTAACCCAACCGCGCCATTGATGGTGGCACTTGGGAGATAAGTGAGTTTTACCAGGCCGGTGGGGACGCATAGTTTCCGTCCGCCCATATATAAGGGGATAAGGATCCACCCTTTTTACCTACGCCTTCTTCCTCTTTTGCTTATCCATCTCCGCGCACTCTCGAGCTCCAGCGCCCAAGTCCGCGCATCTCGTCTCGACCTTCTCCGACCATGTCCGGAGCGGGAGGCAAATGGCTGGCCTCCTCCGTGATGGAGGAGCACGTCGCAAAACTGCGCAGCGCCGGATACCTTTCCGGCGACATCGTGCACCGGCTGCCCGACAAGGGGCAGCTCATCCCCACCCCCAGGCCCATGAGAGGGTCGTATTCCTTCCCCACTTCCTCCGCGGACTGGGCTTCCCGTTGCATCCTTTTGTCCGGGGGCTCATGTACTATTACGGCCTAGATTTCCACGATCTGGTGCCAAACTTCATCCTCAACACCTCGGCGTTTATCGTCGTGTGCGAGGCCTTCCTCTGCATCCAGCCCCACTTCCGCTTGTGGCTCAAGACCTTCAACGTCAAGCCGAAGGTAGTGAAGGGCGTCCAAGCGGAGTGCGGAGGCGCCATGTTGGGCAAGATGCCCAACGTCATCTGGCTCGAAGGGGCCTTCATGGAGTCCATCAAGGGATGGCAATCGGGGTGGTTCTACATCACCGAGCCGCGTGACCCAAAATGGGCGGCGGCCCCCGAGTTTAGATCTGGTATCCCGATGTAGCTCACCTCCTGGAAAGAGAAGGGCTTGCTATGGGGCAGTTCGGACGAGCTGACAGGACTCCAGTCCTGTCTCCAGACCCTGGTGAACAAGAAGCTCAGGCTTGTCAATGTGATCCAGGTCATGCTCATCAGCCGGATTCTCCCCTGCCAACAACGGGCCTTTAACCTGTGGGAGTTCGATCGGCACAACACCGGACTCTGAACGGGCTCTTCGACACGACGTACGAAGCCGTCTGGAGGGTGCTGTTCAAGGGCGGAGAAGCCCCCGCGTCCGCGACTGAAGATCGCGGATTCAGCACCAAGCGCCCGGCCGGCGAGGTAAGCTTCGTTATCCTCTATGGGACAGTTGTTTCCTTTCATAGTTTGACTCTATATGGGATCTAAAACTCCCAATGCCATTGACAGGACTGGCAGAGGATGTCCAGATAGGTAGATTGTCCGGCTCCCCTTCCCGAAGACCCAGCGGACGCCCGCTTAACAGGGCTTCTGGTCCCGGCACTCTATGTGGTGCCGGAGAAGAAGGCCAAGAAGAAGGCCACGGGAACTCGAAGAAGTTCCCGGCGCCAGGTGCTATCGGACTCATCGTCCGATGGCTCCGAGGCAGACTCCTCCCCCGAAGACGAGGAGGAGAAAGAGGACTCTCTCCCAGAGGAAGGGGAGAGGAAGAGGAAGGCTTCCCCAACAGGGGAGGCCGAAGGGTCTAAGAGGGGAAGGACTATTCCCCCGGACAGCTCCGCCAACGCCAACGTTGGCGACGAAGAGTGGCCCTCAAGGGCCAGGCCTCCAGCAAGATCGTAAATATCCGGATTCCTGAATGATTTATAATTTCTCTTTCGTGTCACATAGTGTCCTTCTAATGCCGCACTCTGCCTGCAGTCCGGCCGATGATGATCTCCCCGCTTCGTCGAGCGGGTCGTTGGCTCCGTCGGATGTAGATTCCATCCCTACTGCCTCCACCCCTCGCGCCGCTGAGGACGCCGAGGTGGGATCCCGGGAAGGGACCCATCAGGAGGAGGCTCCGGAGGCGCCGCAAGGCAGCCTCCCGGACTTTGCGCCGGACTCCACGCCGGAGCCTGCAGTGGTTCCGGAGTCCGGCAGGCGGCCCCTTCGCAAGAAGGGCAAGACCGTGACGCCGGCTGTCCCCGTCCAACCGGAGGTGCCGGACAACTTGTTGGAGGCGCTTCCATCGAGGAAGAACACCGCACTATCATGAGTGCGGTGATTCAGAAGGTTCAGCTCGCCAAGAGCGGGCTGACCGAAGCCTGCAGTAGCCTTCTAACAGGCTTTGAGGTACGAAGTTAAAAATATGTAATGTGATACCGCATAGACAGTAGCCCCTGATGCTTGGTTCGGTGTTCGGAAAGAAAAGCCGGACTGAGGATCTAAAAAGATATATGCAGGGTTGCTAAAAATTATGTCAATATGGGTTTGCAGGCTGTGCTGCTGACCTCTGCCGCACTGACTGTGGAGGTCGGTGCTTTGAAGCAGGGCCTCGAGCGGTCCGAGCAAGAGCTCGGCCGTGCCAAGAAGCAGCTCGAGGACAAAGAAGGTGAGTAACACCACTTTGAATAGTTACCTTACAGAAAAGGATTTAGGTTACAATGAAAATAACAAGGATAACGTGGGTACTGCAGGGGCCACGAACGAGGTGGCAACCCTGAAGGAGGCTGTGTCCGCGGCCGAGCACAATGCAGCCGCGGAACGGGCAGAGCGAGAGAAGCAGGAGGCGCGGGTGGCGGAGGTGCGGCAAGAGCTTCAGGCTCTCATGGAAAAGCATGAGAGTTTGGAGCGCGACTCAAAGACTCGAGAGTCCAAGCTTGCCTCGGCTCTCGAAAGTGCCAAAGCCGCCAAGGCCGAGGCCCATAAGGCCCTTCAGGAGGTTCAAGATGTGAAGAAAATAGCGGCGGGTAAGGCATTTTTCATGCAAAGCAAGCATGTTAATGTAAATTACCTATTACTTACTCGAATTCGGAGCTCTCTAGGGGCGTTTGCAGATCTGCCTCGCAGTGTATCCGATGACGCCACGTTTTACTGAGCCGAGGAGGGGAGCTCAACGGAGAAGGTCTTCTGGTCTCAGTATGCTGAGGCCGGCCATCCAGTGCCCCCTAGCGACTAGCTGAAACAGCTGGTCGAGCTCCACAAGGTAGCCGAGCAGGCCATGAAGGGCCTCACAGTCCGGCTGTGGCCTGGAGAGGCCATGCCTGGGAGCTACTTCGGCCTCGTGCGGCGACTGGTGGATACTTGCCCCTGGGTGGAGGTCATCAAGCACTCCGCCTGTATTGAAGGTGCTCGTCGGGCCCTTGCCCGCGCAAAGGTGCATTGGGGCAGGCTGGATGCGGAGAGGCTTATCACTGACGCGCCGCCAGCGGGCAAGGAGTATCGCACGCCTGAGATGTACTATAAGACTGTCCTGAAGGGTGCCCGCAAGATTGCGGATGAGTGCCCCAGAGATGTAATTTTTGGGTAAACTCGCTATGTATTATCCTGTGCGCTGAAAACTTTGTTCATATGCACTAAGCAACACTTGTTTGATTTAAAATATTACCTTTTGTGCGGCCATTTATAAAATCTGAGAGATGGCAAGTCTGCCGCTTCATCCCCCATGCCACGAGTGCTGGGGTGTTCGGGATAAACTTGAGCACTCTTGTTCCCATTTTTGGGTCCATCTAGGGAGGCGCTCAACACAACGAACAAGGCAACCGGACTTATAATGCTTGAACACTGTCACTTAGCCATAGAATTCTATAATTTTAAATTTCGGCGAAGCCCCTAGTATTCGGAAGACCGAGTTCGGGGCGCTATCCACGCCTTGGCCGGACATTATCCGGTTCTTCGCTCGAAGCGGCATAAGTCTTTAGGGACTCGAAAAGACCTCTCGAACAGTGACCAGTCTCTCGCCTTATCATGCCAGTTAGTTTTAGCTTTCTCCACTGAGGCGCTCGCCCAGCTCAATCGGGGCGCAATCGCAGTGGTTCTCCCAGTGCTACCTTAGCCGACAGAACGGAACGTAAGGTACCAAAACATGGGAGCCGGGCAAACCCAACTATTGACCCAAGACATGATTCGGAGCCAATTCATATAATGCTATAAGTTCGGGGTGTCGCACTTGTGAAAGTGTTCGGACTTATCACACCATAATGCGGGGAACATAAGCCCCTGGTGTATTCGGCCGTACCAAAATATACGGGTGCAAAATGTCATTAATGAACATATATGTAAAGTAATGCAATTATAGGCAAAAAGTGCTGCATTATTTATTCAAGGAATTCTGCTACGAGTGCGGAATGATACAAATAGTGCGGTAGGCAAGGGATTGGACTAATTAAACATGTCCCCCTCCAGGGGTGGGCTGCGGACTGGTGTATATAATCAATGTTAATGCTCGTAATGGAGACCACCTGAGTGTTCGTCGCAGCCTTTTTCCCTCCCTGGCTGTTGCATCGTGAGTTCGGCGGGTTCGCCGCCGGATAGGGCCTCTGGTGAACGAGTCCTGTGTATAAAAAGAAGGAAAATAATAAAAAATAAAAGAGCAACACACTTGGGAGCCCCTGGCGCGGTCGAGCCGCACTCTAGGTCAGTGTTGGTCGTGCCCCTCCCCCTATGCCCATGGTATCTCCAGAGCGTATTGATGTACGCGGAGAGCTGGTCTTGCAATCATGCGAGGGCTGGGGTGGGGGCCGCATTGCTACGCGTGCTCGGAATGTGCCAGGTGGTTTTTATTGATGTTGCTCCGGGCGCGTTTGGCCGTGTTCGGTCTTTTAACGGCCGGACTCGAAAATTGCCTTAGAAGGCTGCTCTGTACTTCTGCCGCGAGAGCCGCTGTATGTTCCTCCGTTCAGAGGGAGCATTCCGTATTTCCGTTGACCGTGATGACTCCACGAGGGCCTGGCATCTTGAGCTTGAGGTATGCATAATGCGGCACCGCGTTGAACTTTGCGAACGCGGTTCGTCCGAGCAGAGCATGGTAGCCACTGCGGAACGGGACTATGTCGAAGATTAACTCCTAGCTCCGGAAATTATCCGGGGATCCGAAGACCACTTCCAGTGTGACTGAGCCTGTACAATTGGCCTCAACACCTGGTATGACGCCTTTGAAGGTCGTCTTTGTAGGTTTAATCCTTGAGGGGTCTATGCCCATCTCGCGCACTGTATCCTGATAAAGCAGGTTCAGGCTACTGCCGCCGTCCATCAGGACACTCGTGAGGTGAAATCCATCGACGATTGGGTCTAAAACCAATGCAGCAAATCCGCCATGGCGGATACTGGTCGGATGGTCTCTTCGATCAAAAGTGATCGGGCAAGAGGACCATGGATTGAACTTCGGGGCGACTAGCTCCATCGCATACACGTCCCTTAGTGCACGCTTCCGTTCCCTCTTGGGTATATGGGTTGCGTATATCATGTTTACCGTCCGCACTTGTGGGGGGAAGCCCTTCTGTCCTCTACTGTTCGGCGGCCGGGTCTCTTCCTCGTCATCACTGTGCAGCCCCTTGTCATTGTTTTCGGCAATTAACTTGCCTGCCTGCTTGAATACCCAACAATCTCTGTTGGTGTGGTTAGTTGGTTTTTAGGGGGTGCCATGTATCTGGCAAGAGCCAAGTATTCGGTCCAAATTGGACGGACCCGCAGTGGTTCTTTTGAATGGCTTCTTCCGCTGACCGGGTTTAGAGCCTCGGAATCCGGCGTTGACTGACGTATCCTCATTGTTGTCGCTGTTAACGCGGCATTTGTTTTTGCTTCGACGCGACCTGCCGTTGTGGTCCTTAGTATCCGGACTGCCAGCATTTTTACTGAGGTTGTTGCTGCGAGCTAGCCAGCTATCCTCTCCCGCATAGAAGCGGGTCATTAATGATGTGAGGGCTGCCATGGATTTCGGCTTTTCTTGTCCTAGGTGCCAGGCTAGCCACTCGTCGCGGATGTTATGTTTGAAGGCTGCGAGGGCCTCTGCATCCGGACAGTCGACGATTTGATTTTTCTTTGTTAAGAACCGTGTCCAGAATTGCCTGGCCGATTCGTCTGGCTGCTGAATTATGTGGCTTAGGTCATCGGCGTCTGGTGGTCGCACATATGTGCCCTGGAAGTTACCGAGGAATGCGGCTTCCAGGTCCTCCCAACACCCAATTGACTCTGCGGGCAGGCTGTTAAGCCAATGCCGAGCTGGTCCTTTAAGCTTGAGCGGGAGATATTTGATGGCGTGGAGATCGTCGCCGCGGGCCATATGGATATGAAGGAGATAATCCTCGATCCAAACCACGGGGTCTGTTGTGCCATCGTAGGATTCGATGTTTACGGGTTTAAACCCTTCAGGGATTTTATGATCCATTACTTCGTCAGTGAAGCATAGCGGGTGTGCGGCGCCTCTGTATTGAGCAATATCACGACGTAGCTCAAGGGAGCTTTTTCTGTTGTGTTTGGCCCGGCCAGGGTTGTTGTATCCGGCGCGACGGTATTCGTCATGGGTCGTGGGGCGCCCACATGATCCATAGATAGATCTGGATTGTCTTGCCTTGTCCTCCAATATATCCCGCAAGTCCGGCGCATTCCCTCGTGGCTTCGTACTTTTTGAGCGGTGCCGGGGTACGGTCTTGATGGAGGGCGTGGATGCCTCTCTGTCGCGACCACGGGGTGGTCGGTCGGCCGTATTGTGCGCTTGTGATGAAGGTATATATGGTTCCTCCTCTAGTCGGGGGAGCAACTTGCGTTTTGGGTAGCTCTTGGAGGGGCGTTCGAGTTCATACTCTTCGGCCGCGAGGACCTCGGTCCATCTGTCGGCCAGTAGGTCTTGATCAGCTTGAAGCTGCTGCTGCTTTTTCTTTAGGCTATTTGTTGTGGCCATTAGCCTGCGTTTGAAACGCTCTTGTTCGACGGGATCCTCAGGCACGACGAATTTGTCGTCGTTGAGGCTTGTCTCGTCTCCGGAGGGAGGTATGTAATTGTCATCCTCGACCTCTTCGTCTGCCGCTCTTTCGTGAGGGCTTGCTTCTGCATCCTCCTGTGCTGAATCTTGCAGGAGGGGATTTTCTTTGGCACTTTCTGGGGTGTTATTATCTCCTGTGCCGGAATCTCCATTCTTGCTGTGGCGGGATTTAGAGCGGCGCCACTGACGCCGGCGCTTGGGCTGTTTCTTTAAGGAATCTGCCTCCGCTGCTTCTTCGCCATCCCCATCTTTTGGGGTGTCCACCATGTATATGTCGTATGACGAGGTGGTCTTCCAGTGCCCTGTAGGCGCTGGTTCTTGATCGTCTCCGGCATCGTCGTCCATACCGTCGATGTCTTCGGAGTCATAGTCTAACATGTCGGTTAAGTCGTCGACAGTTGCTACGAAGTGGGTGGTGGGTGGGCTTTGAATTTCTTCGTCATCCGCATCCCAACCATCCTGGCCATAGTCCGGCCAGGGCTCTCCGGATAGCGAGAGATGCTTTAGCGAATTTAAGATGTCACCGAAGGGTGAGTGTTGAAAGATGTCCGCGGCCTTGAACTCCATGATCGGCGCCCAATCGGATTCGATTGGCAGGGGCGCAGGGGGTTCGGAGTCCGGCAGGGAGTCCGGCACCTCGGAGTCACGAGCTTTATAAGGGACGAGGTTAGTGTTCGGCTCCATCGCCGTGGAAGTTGCAGCTCCCGAGGCAGTGTCCAGCCACCCGTCCTCGATCTGTGCGATCGGCTCCGATCTATGGGTCGGAGCGGATTCGTGTGCGGCCTCCAAGGTACTGTCCAGCGGCAGAGCTAGATCATGCCCATCGTGACAGTGCGGCACGCTCGGCTGCGGATTGGATCCATCGAAGATCAAGTCTCCGCGGATATCCGCCGTGAAGTTTAGGCTTCCAAATCTGACCTGACGGCCAGGGGCGTAGCTTTCGATCTGCTCCAGATGGCCAAGTGAATTGGCCCGCAGTGCGAAGCCGCCGAATACGAAGATCTGTCCGGGGAGAAAAGTCTCACCCTGGACGGCGTTGTTGTTGATTGAAGAAGCCATCAAGCCTATCGGTGATGACACAGAGGAACTCTCAATGAAAGCACCAATGTCGGTGTCAAAACCGGCGGATCTCGGGTAGGGGGTCCCGAACTGTGCGTCTAGGCGGATGGTAACAGGAGACAAGGGACACGATGTTTTTACCCAGGTTTGGGCCCTCTCGATGGAGGTAAAACCCTACTCCTGCTTGATTGATATTGATGATATGGGTAGTACAAGAGTGGATCTACCACGAGATCAAGGAGGCTAAACCCTAGAAGCTAGCCTATGGTATGATTGTTGTAATGGTTATGTTCGTCCTACGGACTAAAACCCTCCGGTTTATATAGACACCAGGGAGGGCTAGGGTTACATAGAGTCGGTTACAATGGTAGGAGATCTACATATCCGTATCGCCAAGCTTGCCTTCCACGCCAAGGAAAGTCCCATCCGGACACGGGACGAAGTCTTCAATCTTGTATCTTCATAGTCTTGGAGTCCGGCTGACGATGATAGTCCGGCTGTCCGGACAACCCCTAGTCCAGGACTCCCTCACTTGGGTTTCATGCTTTCGATGCACAAGAAGAATTCCCACTTAATACAGACGAAGGCTAGCAATTAGGTTGAGAAGTGGCTAGCTAGAGAGTGAAAATGGTCATGAACATGCATTATGCATAAGTAACATGGGATACTAACATGAGTAGGATATGAAAACCATGACATAAATATCATAGAGGCTATGTTGGTTTTGATTCAACTACATGCATGAACATGTGCCAAGTCAAGCCACTCGAACATTCAGAGGAGGATATCATATCATCATACTACATCACAATCATTTTAACTCAATGTTGACATACAAGATAAATCATTATCCACTCCTAGCTACTTAAGCATGGCATGAGAAACTATAATCTCTAATTGTAATTGCAAACATGTTTGAACATAATAGGCTGTGTCGGTGTACAAAAGTAGGGGTTCTGCTTTTGACCCCTTTACTTGTGCACGGGCAGTCAGAGCCACCCGCCATGGCCACGCATAACAGGGCAGGAAAGGGAAGCCAGAGAGGAGCCGAAGGCACGAGACAAACAAAGCAACGACAAGGACCAAGGCCACAAAGATCGGATGGACTAAGCAGGTTTCCCCGGCAAGGGCCCTTGCCGGGGCAGCCTCAGCGGCCCCGGCAAGACCCTTGCTGGGGCAGCTCGCCCACACCAGCTGAGCGAGCCACTTTTGAGCCCACCAATGCTAGACAAAACGCATTGGGACAGGGCTCGGGAGGCACCTCCGTGGTGGCATGCAGATCTTTGTGAAGACAAAGAATAGTCAAGATCAAATGAGGATAGGAAGGCACCAAGATCCTCACCGAAGAAACCCATGAGACCCCCGGCAAGATCCATGCCAGGGACGCCAGCACGCCATGGCAAGACCCTTGCCAGGCCACCCGGAAAGACCCTTGCCGGGCCACCCGCCAAGGCCCTCGCCAAGCGCGCCAGCAGGGCCACTGCCAGGCCCACGCCAGTCAAGTCTCCACCACCATTCGGATGCAGCTGCCGACCCAACCAGCTGGGCAGGCACCTGCGTGGCAACATCCCGCCCTTCGTGGAGGCTCCACACCACGCCACCTCAGCTGCCTGCCTGCCTACATGGCACCACATGCATGGCTGGCTAGGGCGCGTGTCAAAGCAAAGAGGAGCGGCGACGGACGGGACGGGCCTCGCTCCCATCCCCGATAAAGTGAAGGGACACCTAAGCCTCCCATTAAATGCGCTTTGTCCTGGAATACCAGCGATAAGCTCACAATGCTGTAGCATTTTCCACCTCCTGTGTGCCACCGTGGCAGCCCCTTTCGCCTATAAAAGGAGGCCCATGGCGCACTGGAGAAGGACTCGACTCTTTCGAACCTAGCAGCACTCAGAGCTAGTTCAAGAGCTCCAGAACACTAAATACATCCACCAAAGTAGGATCATAGGGTTTTACGCATCTTTGCGGCCCAAACCTGGGTAAATCCCCTTTGTGCTGTCTGCTAGTCCCGCTCTTCTCACGATCCAGCGCCCCGCAACCGTAGTAGGGATTCCAGTGATCCCATAGGTGTCGTTTCCCACCGACATCTTTGGCGCGCCAGGCAAGGGAGCGCCCAGATTGTGAGAATCGGGTCCAGTGGAAGGCCTAGCAGTTCATCATCGTCACAGCTCTTGCGGAGAAGGCGGCGCCGCCCGTTGGCGCGAAGGACGCCGAGGCGGCGACAAGAGAGCTAAGTCATGCTGAATATTAAGTTTTTCTCCTGAAATATAAGGTTATTATCCTCGACGGTTCGGCCTATGTATGGAGTGCCTGTACACAGAGGGGCCCTCTTGCGATTGGCAACGCCCTTGTTCTGTTTCGAGTCCGCTCAACAGTTCGAGCGGCCGCGTCGAGAGCGGCAGGGTAGCCTTTCGCCATCAGCAACGCTCTCGGTTCTGACTCGAGTTAAGCTCGACAGATCGAGTGGCCGCGCCAAGGGCGGTAAGGTGCTTTTCCCGGCAACAAGCACACCCGGCAGGCTAATGAGGATCTGTCCTCAAAGCGCCGCCCTGGGTTTACGTGCCGGCAAGCCTACCCGGTCAACGTGGGGTGGACATACAAAGGAAAATCGAACAGGAAAATAAGATGCATAATTTCAGGGACACTCCAGAGTTATATTACACAAATTGCCGCCGCAGTTCTAACTGAAGACGGAGAACGGGGTGCCTAGTCCCGGCGTTGGCCCTCCAACCTCTTGTTTTTGTCGATGCAGCTGAGGATGGGCTGGATAAGCTCCTTGAGCGCCGCGATGTCGGCATCCTCCGGCAAGCTCTTCAGCACAGCTTCGAAGTCGAGGTCTGGGTGCTAGTGCGCAATCTTGGTGAGCACCCTGGTCACGGTCCCCCGGCAGAGTATCCAGGATTCTTCGGCCAGGGAGGCCGCCCGGTTGAAATGAAGCCGCCTCAGGGCACCGATGACCTTCTCAAAGTATATGGTCAGGTTGGCATTGGGGCTCAGGCTCGCTTCTAGGGCGTACCTCATCTGCGGCATCCCCATAATGGCCAGCTGATCGGCGGCTGAGTTTGCAACGACAGCGAGGCGTTTCAGCCAACGTTTCTCGCCCGCCTCGTGGTCCTTGAGGTTGGTGGTCTCGTTCATCAACAGCTGCTTCTCCGTCTCCAGCTCCTTGGTCAGGATCCCCTCCCGGATTCTGGCCTCCGGCAGCATCTCCTCGAGCTCTCCCAGCTTTAGCTTGAGGTCTTTGATGGAGATGTTGGCTTCAGAGAGTTCTCCAGCCTTGCTGACGACCTTGCCATGTGCCTCCCACTACAAAAAATACACGTCCGTGATGATACGTGTTTGTCACAGTAGGTCGCGTTTTTTGTCATGCATGCACATCCATGACAAATTTATGACAGAATCAAGATAGGCATACCTGTGCTGTCGTAGAAGTGTTCCATGACATTACCAAAATTATCATCACGGAAGTGTCCACTTCCATGACGATAAATCGCGCGTCACAGAAGTGCTTTCGTCAAGGGTGACCGACACGTGGCATCCACCGTAACGGAACGCTGTTAAGCTATCGGGTCGGGTTTTGGATCCGATAACCTGTTAACAGCCCCGACCAATGGGAAATTTCCACATGTAAAATTCTTATTGGCCGGACGAAACACGTGTCAGCTCGTCAGTGGGTCAGATAGGCGCCTATGATATGTCGACACGTGCCACGGCCCACCACTAGCCCATTTAGATTACAAAGCCGGCCCGTTTGACTTGGTCAAAAGTTAACGGGCTGGCCCATGAAAAGCCTGTTAATGGTCTCTTCGCAAATAGCCCATTTTACGGCCCGTTAACTCACGGCCCGTTAGGCACTAAAGGAAATCGGCCCAACAACTTCATGTGGGCCGTCGAATATAACACCAGCCCATTTCAGTTTTGGCCCATGTATGGCCCACGACGTCTTTCGGCCCATATGAGGCCTTCGTATGTTTCAGCCCTTTACAGGCCCACGGTGAGTCTAGCCCATAATGAACAGTAATTTTCTTTGTACCCGTTAATGGCCTGTGATTTACATGGGCCGTTGCCAGCCCGTGTTAGCTTTTGGCCTATTGACGGCCCATACGTTCTTGGGCTCCTTTTCGGCCCTCGATTACTTCCGGCCCGTTACTGGCCTGTTCCCCTAATGGGCCAAATTCGGCCCATGGCAAGAGTCGGACCGTTACTGGCATGTTCCCCAAATGGGCCAAATTAGGCCCATGGCAAGAGTCGGCCTGTTACTGGCCTGTTACCCTTATGGGCCAAATTCGGCCCATGGCAAGAGTCAGCCCGTTTCTGGCCAGCCCGTCCTATATTCTAGCTCATTAACGACCCGTTATGCCTGTGACAGAATTAAGCTTTTGCAGTCCTATGGACTGTTAATGGCCCGTTATCGTGCTGGGCTGATACCAATTACGCCCGATTATGGCCCATGTAGACCCATTTATCCGACGGCCCAAGGCCCACTGATTATAGGCCCATTTATCGACGGCCCGAGGCCCGCCAATTACAGGCCCATTTATCGATGGCCCGCAGGAGACCCATGGATCCTACGGCCCGTATATGGCCCATGGGTAGTTGCGGCCACTAGCAAACCAGGGAAAAATAAGACTAGGAAATAAATAAGGCCGAAACTAACGCTAGGCTATTAAGGCGGTTGCACAGATTACATCCACTCGGCATAAAAAATGGCTTGCTGTTTTCTTCAGCCGGTGGCTGCATGTTAATAATAAATTTTGTATCGCACCAAAACAATTACAACTATATAACAAAAGGAAGGTTGGCATAAAACTTAACAGTCTAGCAGATAAATGCACCACCAGAAGTTCAGAAGCTCGGTTCATTTGACCTGACTGTTACGTTTTCGTGCTGTATTGTCCGATGGAGCACCATAACCCTCGCCTTCATTTCCCCTAGGCTCCTGAACAACATAGCAAATGTCTGATAGTCTAGTTTCAAACCATGCATATCTTGACGACATTGAGCAATGTTTCTCCTTGTTTCACAAAGGGCCTCTGTTAGGGAATGGACTTGTGTCTGGAGCGCAGATACAACATTGCTTTGAGCTTGCATATCTTGATCATGAGGCAGTTTGGATGATATTGCCTTAACAACCAACCCAATATTACGCAGGAACATGCTTTTGGCACTGTTAGTGGACAGGTACTGACCCACTGCAGCAAGAGCTGACATTGCGGTTATAGTTGCCTCGCCACCTTCAGAAGGTGGCAGTTCCACCATTTTTTCCCATAGCTCGCTGAAAAGTTGAAGTTTTACATTAGTAGTACCAGAACAGAAGATATTAAGGAGGCAGCAAAACCAAACAAAATAGCTTTGGTCTATATACAGAACTTATTCTTGTGAACCCATGTAAAATATTAGTTGTATTTTAATGTAAAGTACATAATAAAACCAGGTTCCAAACATATGACCATGTACCATCGCTAATGTATTGTCTATTTCTTCACATTGTATTGAGGGCAAAGGATAAAGAGACGAAGTTTATAATAACGGTAAGCATAGTATGACATCATTCATATCACAAAACAACTGAGAACAGACAAACAGGCAATTGTAACATTGTGTGGGCAAGTCCAGCACGGAACTAGATTACGGGTCAAGATCAAAGGAACATCACTCCTCACTTTTAAACCTTGTATGGTGCGATGATACGCTAAGACAATTGTGTATAAAATTGAAAAGAGTAATAGACATTGGCTGCAAACCATGCAGTTCAAGGCACAAGTCAGAGTAAGTAGTAGTTAAAAGGCATGAAGATTAAGGACTTACAACAGCGGCTTTGACTGGTGTAGTCATGCCCTTCTCCTTGCTGGTGTGACAGTCCTTGAAGATTTCCACAGCATTTGGTTCAGGTACTTTTTGGTCCTTGCGGGCTTTCCTCTGCATTTCGAACAAGTCAATATAGATATGATAATATGGTACAGCGAAAATAGTGAAATAGCAGCTAATTACAAGAGCCTCGCAGTGTGCAATATAGCTACGAGATCCTGTCGTCTGTTGGAATTTCACTTTTGTACGGTTGGCCTTGTTCTTTGAATAGTTCACCTACAAGAAGATAGATTTGTGTGGCACATGCGTCAATAGGACTTCAACATGTGATCTAATCACATATATATAATGTACCTGATACTTCGGA
>NC_057813.1:377764622-377767820 GCF_018294505.1 Triticum aestivum
AATTTTCATTCATAGAGTATGTTTATCCAACCGCATGTTGGGGAGTATCCGTACGGCCCGTGCGGTGGTCTATTGGGGAAGAAGAAGAGGTGAGGAAGAAGGAAAGAAGGGTTAGGAGACGTTCGATATTCATCCAACCGCCTGAAATGGTAGACTGACCCAAGTCATGCGATTTGCATAACAAATAGTATGTTTTTACACAGCAAAAGATCCATAAAAACAACAACATAAAGAAAAACTATCACTACTCGCAGAAAGAGACGGCCTCGTCGTCTTTGGCTGTCGGCGCGAACCAGCCGTCGCTGCCGACGTGTGTCTTCGTACCATGGTTGTCCTCGGCCTCCAGCTACTCGTTCAAGCGGAGCGTGCGGGCACTCTGCATGGATGAGAGCACACCCCGGTTTAAGTCGAGGACGTCCGGTTCCGCCTGCAGGAGGGCCTCGATGGCAGCGGCATCCGCGCGCTCCGCGTCGAGTCGAGCCCCCACCGTCCGGTTCAAGTCCAAGACTTATTTTGGAAAGATGACTGGTGCAATCACATCCTCGAGGAACAATTCCCTAGGGCCTTCTCTTATACTACTGGAGAAGATGCCTCGGTTCGTAGTATGCTCACTATATCTGAAGTTCGTGAAGCTTTTCACCTACCCCTTTCAACCCAAGCCCATCATGAACTTAGAAGGATCCAAAATGTGGTCTCCTGCACTGCACTCTCAGATGATAGAGATATTTAGACATGCACCTGGGGTTCGGCCACATTCAAGACTACGGTGTACTATAAGTTTTGCTTTAGAGAGTTTCAAGTACATGAGGCGTTTCGTTGGCACTAGAAAGCTAAAAGTGTCCCCAAGCTCAAAGTTTTCGGTTCATTCCTTCTAGTTGATCGTCTCAATACTCTCAATATGCTCAGCAGGAGGCACTACAACATTGGACCAACCTAGATTGTCTCCTTTGTGGCGAACATGTAGAAGAAACCCTTGAGCAACTCTTCTTTCGCTGCTCTTTTAGCACACGTTACTGGCTCAAGCTCAATATAACCTGTCCTGCTACAGGAGACCGGATGCATATGATGAAAAATCTTAAGACGGGGAACTATTGTAAGATGATAATGGACATCTTCCTGGTTGCCGCATGGATCTTGTGGAAGGAGAGAAATAATAACTATTTTAGGAAGGTGGCCCCTTCGGTTGACAATTGGCAAGCCAGGTTCAAAAAAGATTTTCTCAACATTGCCTATAGACTCCCTGAAGACAAGAGACACCTCATCTCTGCCATCCTAGCTTCTATCCCATAGCTAGATTAACATGTTAGCTAGATTAACTTATTAGCTTTGTCTTTCCTTTGTACTGGTTTAAACCACTCCCCCAACCCCCTTTGTACATTTGTAACATATTCACCCCCCTGGGGTCTTAATATATACATGTAGTAGGACGTGCTCCTACTGTCCAACCTTCAAAAAAAGTCCAGGACTTCTGGTTCCGCCTGCAGGAGGGCGTCGATGAGAGCGGCACCCGCGCGCTCTGCATCGAGTCGAGCCTCTGCTGCCCGGTTCATGTCCAGGACGTCCGGTTCCGCCTTCAGGACGGCCTCGATGGCAGCGGCATCCGCGCACTCCGCCTCAAGTTGAGCCTCCGCTGCCCGGTTCACATCCACGACATCCGGTTCCACCTGCAGGAGAGCCTCGATGGTAGCGGCATGCGTGCGCTCCGCGTCGAGTTGAGCCTCGGCCTCTCGATCCTCCTTTAGTATCGCCATGTTGAACCGCTGGTCCGCCTGCACCATGGAGGACTCGGACGCCGGCACGAAGTCGACGTCCATCGTCTCATACCCATCGGGGGCCTTCTGTGCCGTGACCTCCGCAGTGAACATTGGATCGGCTTCCTCCTCCTTGTAGCTTGGCTCCAGAGAACTCGGGGATTGGCCCGCCGCAAAGCGAGCTTGGGAACGGAGGTCTATGGTGCCAACCGCCGCCGTGATTTCTGCGCGGCGCTCCGGCGTCAGCATCTTGTAGTAAGTGATCTTGCAGTGCACCATGGCTTTCCGGCGAACTAGGGGACGCTTGATGCGTGCTAGGGGATCGAAAGGTGGGGGAATGGATTGGATATTTGGTGTGGTTTTAGGGCAGTGGCTGGCGTACACCGAGCAGCGAAGGTTCTGGTGTGAATAGTGGTTCCGGTGACGACCGGTCAATCGATTTTGACTGTACATCGCTCTTGGCGCGTTCGCGTTGCAGCCCGGCACGCTGGAACCTCCACGTCGCTCACCGAATTGAGCGCGCTTTGTCTTGCGTTTTCGCTCGCTTGTGGGACCGCAGTTGAGAGCAAACCGACGTCCCTCCCCCTCCCCCGCCCGCGTTATTTATTATGCCACCACTCCCTCCGTTTTATGCGGACTAAATAAAAACGGAGGGAGTATACTACGGATGAGGATCCCCTGACATGGCCGAACCCATTGAGTAACTAACATGCGGGGCCTAGCAAGCATGGGGTCCACCAGTAAGTGACCGAAAGGGAGGGTAAGGTAGGGATACCTGCGTCAGAGGATCCACTTCCACTATACTACTTTGACCAAATGTTAGAGTAATAATATATGACATGCAACTTACACAAATGTTAGAGTAATAATATATGACATGCAACTTACACAAAGCATACAGGGTCTAATGCATTTTTCGAGGCTAACTTTGACCAAATGTTAGAGTAATAATATATGACATGCAACTTACAGAAAGCATATGGTCAATTTCGTATGTGAAAGGAATTTCCAATGATATAATTTTCACATTATACATTTCATGTAGTCCCTCCGTCTAGGTGTGTAAGTCATCTTACGAAAACCAAATAATCCCAAAACACGTAGGCGCGGTGCATTAACTTCTACCTCGTTTCTTGTTTCTTGACATATGAACCAATAAGAGATGAGGGTGTGCATGCTTTTAATGACCTGAGACTATCAAACATGACATGCAGTGGTTAGTTCATTGCATGCAATACTATTAATTAGCAAATAAACATTAATGTCTCTTGTTTTCCCCTCCTCCTTGGTCACGGTGCACAGCCTAAGATGACTTACTCACCTATGTGAAAGGAGTACTATTAATCTTGTCAATAGTCAAATTGGAAACCATCTCGAGTACAAATCTAGGAGTACATACGAATCTAACAATATTGATTGGGCGCTGTTGAATGTTGATACCTTTTTT
>NC_057813.1:377767830-377775623 GCF_018294505.1 Triticum aestivum
TAATTTTCATTCATAGAGTATGTTTATCCAACCGCATGTTGGGGAGTATCCGTACGGCCCGTGCGGTGGTCTATTGGGGAAGAAGAAGAGGTGAGGAAGAAGGAAAGAAGGGTTAGGAGACGTTCGATATTCATCCAACCGCCTGAAATGGTAGACTGACCCAAGTCATGCGATTTGCATAACAAATAGTATGTTTTTACACAGCAAAAGATCCATAAAAACAACAACATAAAGAAAAACTATCACTACTCGCAGAAAGAGACGGCCTCGTCGTCTTTGGCTGTCGGCGCGAACCAGCCGTCGCTGCCGACGTGTGTCTTCGTACCATGGTTGTCCTCGGCCTCCAGCTACTCGTTCAAGCGGAGCGTGCGGGCACTCTGCATGGATGAGAGCACACCCCGGTTTAAGTCGAGGACGTCCGGTTCCGCCTGCAGGAGGGCCTCGATGGCAGCGGCATCCGCGCGCTCCGCGTCGAGTCGAGCCCCCACCGTCCGGTTCAAGTCCAAGACTTATTTTGGAAAGATGACTGGTGCAATCACATCCTCGAGGAACAATTCCCTAGGGCCTTCTCTTATACTACTGGAGAAGATGCCTCGGTTCGTAGTATGCTCACTATATCTGAAGTTCGTGAAGCTTTTCACCTACCCCTTTCAACCCAAGCCCATCATGAACTTAGAAGGATCCAAAATGTGGTCTCCTGCACTGCACTCTCAGATGATAGAGATATTTAGACATGCACCTGGGGTTCGGCCACATTCAAGACTACGGTGTACTATAAGTTTTGCTTTAGAGAGTTTCAAGTACATGAGGCGTTTCGTTGGCACTAGAAAGCTAAAAGTGTCCCCAAGCTCAAAGTTTTCGGTTCATTCCTTCTAGTTGATCGTCTCAATACTCTCAATATGCTCAGCAGGAGGCACTACAACATTGGACCAACCTAGATTGTCTCCTTTGTGGCGAACATGTAGAAGAAACCCTTGAGCAACTCTTCTTTCGCTGCTCTTTTAGCACACGTTACTGGCTCAAGCTCAATATAACCTGTCCTGCTACAGGAGACCGGATGCATATGATGAAAAATCTTAAGACGGGGAACTATTGTAAGATGATAATGGACATCTTCCTGGTTGCCGCATGGATCTTGTGGAAGGAGAGAAATAATAACTATTTTAGGAAGGTGGCCCCTTCGGTTGACAATTGGCAAGCCAGGTTCAAAAAAGATTTTCTCAACATTGCCTATAGACTCCCTGAAGACAAGAGACACCTCATCTCTGCCATCCTAGCTTCTATCCCATAGCTAGATTAACATGTTAGCTAGATTAACTTATTAGCTTTGTCTTTCCTTTGTACTGGTTTAAACCACTCCCCCAACCCCCTTTGTACATTTGTAACATATTCACCCCCCTGGGGTCTTAATATATACATGTAGTAGGACGTGCTCCTACTGTCCAACCTTCAAAAAAAGTCCAGGACTTCCGGTTCCGCCTGCAGGAGGGCGTCGATGAGAGCGGCACCCGCGCGCTCTGCATCGAGTCGAGCCTCTGCTGCCCGGTTCATGTCCAGGACGTCCGGTTCCGCCTTCAGGACGGCCTCGATGGCAGCGGCATCCGCGCACTCCGCCTCAAGTTGAGCCTCCGCTGCCCGGTTCACATCCACGACATCCGGTTCCACCTGCAGGAGAGCCTCGATGGTAGCGGCATGCGTGCGCTCCGCGTCGAGTTGAGCCTTGGCCTCTCGATCCTCCTTTAGTATCGCCATGTTGAACCGCTGGTCCGCCTGCACCATGGAGGACTCGGACGCCGGCACGAAGTCGACGTCCATCGTCTCATACCCATCGGGGGCCTTCTGTGCCGTGACCTCCGCAGTGAACATTGGATCGGCTTCCTCCTCCTCGTAGCTTGGCTCCAGAGAACTCGGGGATTGGCCCGCCGCAAAGCGAGCTTGGGAACGGAGGTCTATGGTGCCAACCGCCGCCGTGATTTCTGCGCGGCGCTCCGGCGTCAGCATCTTGTAGTAAGTGATCTTGCAGTGCACCATGGCTTTCCGGCGAACTAGGGGACGCTTGATGCGTGCTAGGGGATCGAAAGGTGGGGGAATGGATTGGATATTTGGTGTGGTTTTAGGGCAGTGGCTGGCGTACACCGAGCAGCGAAGGTTCTGGTGTGAATAGTGGTTCCGGTGACGACCGGTCAATCGATTTTGACTGTACATCGCTCTTGGCGCGTTCGCGTTGCAGCCCGGCACGCTGGAACCTCCACGTCGCTCACCGAATTGAGCGCGCTTTGTCTTGCGTTTTCGCTCGCTTGTGGGACCGCAGTTGAGAGCAAACCGACGTCCCTCCCCCTCCCCCGCCCGCGTTATTTATTATGCCACCACTCCCTCCGTTTTATGCGGACTAAATAAAAACGGAGGGAGTATACTACGGATGAGGATCCCCTGACATGGCCGAACCCATTGAGTAACTAACATGCGGGGCCTAGCAAGCATGGGGTCCACCAGTAAGTGACCGAAAGGGAGGGTAAGGTAGGGATACCTGCGTCAGAGGATCCACTTCCACTATACTACTTTGACCAAATGTTAGAGTAATAATATATGACATGCAACTTACACAAATGTTAGAGTAATAATATATGACATGCAACTTACACAAAGCATACAGGGTCTAATGCATTTTTCGAGGCTAACTTTGACCAAATGTTAGAGTAATAATATATGACATGCAACTTACAGAAAGCATATGGTCAATTTCGTATGTGAAAGGAATTTCCAATGATATAATTTTCACATTATACATTTCATGTAGTCCCTCCGTCTAGGTGTGTAAGTCATCTTACGAAAACCAAATAATCCCAAAACACGTAGGCGCGGTGCATTAACTTCTACCTCGTTTCTTGTTTCTTGACATATGAACCAATAAGAGATGAGGGTGTGCATGCTTTTAATGACCTGAGACTATCAAACATGACATGCAGTGGTTAGTTCATTGCATGCAATACTATTAATTAGCAAATAAACATTAATGTCTCTTGTTTTCCCCTCCTCCTTGGTCACGGTGCACAGCCTAAGATGACTTACTCACCTATGTGAAAGGAGTACTATTAATCTTGTCAATAGTCAAATTGGAAACCATCTCGAGTACAAATCTAGGAGTACATACGAATCTAACAATATTGATTGGGCGCTGTTGAATGTTGATACCTTTTTTTATCATAGTAGAGATACTTTGACTACACATAAAACTTATATGTAAAGTAGAAAGGATAGGAGGGAGCACTACAAAAAAAAGACACATCCGTGACATTTTGGGCCGGACGAAAAAAAATTCTATCATACATATGACACTTCTATGACGATATTTGTGACAAAACACGGTATCATCATAGATGTGGTGGGCTCCTACTTCTATGACAAAAAATCATGACAGAAAATGGGCTTTTCGTCCTGGGCAGGCCGGAGACGCAGCTGCATGACATTCTTTGGGCCGTCCATGACGGAAAAAACCATGGTACAAGTGAGGGGGAGGAAAATTTCGGGGAGTTGCTGGTTACGGTGGGAGGTCGGGGGCCGAGGGATGCGTGTTTCTCTCGTACAAGTACGCGCGTGTGTGCGAGGCGTTGGCTCTAACTGAACCCGAGCGAGGCGTTGGGCTCTAACTGAACCCGAGCGATTGCACTGCAGGCTACGCGTTACTGAACCCGAGCGATCGATCGATGGTTGTTAACTGAACCCGATGGAGCGATTCCTTCGCTACTGCTGCTAACTGAAGCCGATCGATGCTGCCTGAGCGTTGCAGGGGGTTTGGATGAACAGTGAGCGGTGGCGTTGCCTCTGGATGAACAGGAACCTGTGGTGTGGAGGGCTGGATGAACAGTAGACGGTGGAGGAGTGGCCGTGGAGGGGTGGTTGAATAGGACCCCGTGGTGTGGAGGGCTGGATGAACAGTAGACGGTGGAGGGGTGGCCGTGGAGGGGTGGTTGAACAGTAGCGGGTGGAGTAGCGCGCGGTGGAGGCTGGATGAACAGGAGCCCGTGGAGGCTGGAGGAGGTCGACGGTAGCTCGTGGAGGTTGGAGGAGGTCGACGGTGGAGATGAACAGTATCTTGTGGAGTCCCGTTTTGCGGTACGCCACACCCCTCCCGATGAACAGGACCCCCATTTTGACCGTAGGGCTCCAACACAAGTCCGTTTCGTCCGTTTTGTGGTACGCCACACCCCTCCCGATCAACAAGACCCCCGTTTCGACCGTACGAGGTCCATTTCCTCCGTTTTGCGGTACGCCACACCCCTCCCGATCAACAGGACCCCTGTTTCGACTGTAGGAGGTCTGTTTCCTCCGTTTTGCGGTACGCGAGGCCCCTCCCGATCAACAGGACCCCGTTTTGAACATGGCCAGTCGAACACAAGGCCGTTTCCTCCATTGTGCGGTACGCCAGGCCTCATTTCCATTGCCTGTTCCGTCCAAGCCCTCCCGATGAACACGACCATGCATTCCGTTCCGACCCAGCCAGTTGGCTCCCACGCGTTTCATTGCCTCCCGATGAACACGACGCATTTCGTTGCCTCCCCATGAACACGACGCATTTTGTTGCCTACCGATGGACACGACGCATTCCGTTGCCTCCTCATGAACACGATGCATTCTGTTGCCTCCCCATGAACACGAGCCCTCGCGGTACGTATGTGCGACTAGGCGTTCGAGACCCCACCCGTATGTACACATACGTGGCCGTATTTTCTTTCTTGCACCCTGGCTGCTGTACGTACGTGTACATGCTACGTGCGCGCCTCTACTACGACACTTGCGCGCCTCTACAATGACCAGTATGTACGTACACGTTCGCGACCAGAATGACAACGCTATGTACGCTTCGACCAGGTGGGTCCCGACTGTCAGGCACTTCCTTGCGTGCAAAAATGTAGCTGGTGGGTCCCAACAGTCAGAGGGGTGAATCGTTTGTTTTGCCCGGACGCACTTCCTTGTGTGCGAAGGTGTAGCTGGTGGGTCCCAGCAGTCAGGGGGGAAACTTTTTTCGCCAAATACGGTGGCCCGTCCGGTGGGTCCCCGCTGTCAGGTGGAGGAATAATTATTTTCCGCATAATAAGGAGGCACTTCCTTGCTGCGGCCGTGGACCCAGCTGTCAGCCTCTCCACATACAGTCCACGTCCGATGGAAATCATTCCTTGACCACGTTGACCACGCCGCGCCGAGAGCACCTAGGCAGTGGACGACGGCGAGGCCTAGGAAGGGGACGACGGGGAGCCGGGGAAGAGGCGGCAGTGGAAGCCCGCGCCGAGAGGAGTACGAGGGTTCACTGGTTCGGTTGCGGTATGAGGCTGCCGTCGCCACAGGGCCTGGCCAGCGGTGGGAATAGTAGGGGGCGGTGAGGCCTCCGCGGCAGCACATACGGCCATGGGAGGCAGGAGCATGCGGCACAACCGGCGCTGCTTTGGGCGGCTGGAGCAAGAAGACCAGAGGTTGAAGAAGCACTACGGCCGTTGGATGGACATCGTACAGTCAATGGAGCTAGAATCGTTTACATTGACTACGTTGACAAAGCCCTCCGTCCCCATCAACTTAGTAGGCCCACAAGTCAGCTTCCCACCAAGGTAGGTCCCCACTAGCTGGGGTGGTATTCATTTTTTTGTGTGTAATAAGGAGGCACTTCCAGTGGGTCTGAGCTGACAGCAGGGGGAACGTTTTTTTCACGAAATACGGTGGCCCGTCGGGTGGGTCCCAGCAGTCAGGGGCAAATGTTTTTTTCGCGAAATACTGGTGTACCGTCCGGTGGGTCCCTTCTGTCAGGTGGAGGAATAATTATTTTTCGCGTAATAAGGAGGCACTTCCTTGCGGCTGCCGTGGACCCAGCTATCAGCCTCTCCACGTACAGTATTCTTCCGATGAAATTCGGTCATTGACCACATTGACCACGCCGCGCCGAGAGCACCACGGCGGTGGACGACGACGAGGCCTAGGAAGGGGATGACACGGAGCCGGGGAAGATGCGGCAGTGGATGCCCATGCAGAGAGGAGTACGAGGGTTCACTGGTTCGGCTGCGCTGCCGTCGCCGCAGAATAACGGGGGGTGTGGGTGAGTGGAGTGGAGGGATGGCCTGGCCAGCGGTGGGACTAGTATGGGGGCGGTGAGGCCTCCGCGGTAGCACAGCCGGCCACGGGAGGCAGGAGCAGGCGGCACGACCGGCGCTGCTTTGGGCAGCTGGAGCAAGAAGACCAGAGGTTGAAGAAGCACTACGTCCGTTGGATGGACATCGTACGGTCAGTCGAGCTAGAATCATGCATTATTGACTAAGTTGACAAAGCCCTTCGTCCCCATCAACTTAGTAGGCCCACTATACTGGGTCCTAGCTAGCAGGGGAGTATTCTTTTTTTTTGGGCGTAATATGGAGGCACTTCCTTGCGTGCGAAGATATAGCTGGTGGGTCCGAGCTGTCAGCGGCGGTAACATTTTTTCGCAAAATACAGAGGCCCTTTCGGTGGGTCCCAGATGTTAGGTGGAGGAATCATTATTTTGCGCATAATATGGAGGCATTTCCTTGCATGCGGCCATGGACCCAGCTGTCAGCCTCTCCACGTACAGTCCACTTCCGATGGATGTCGTTCATTGACCATGTTGACCAGGCTGCACCGAGAGCACCAAGGCGATGGACGACGGCGAGGCCTAGGAAGGGAACGACACGGAGCCAGGGAATACTCGACAGTTATTTCCCAAGCGGAGGAGTACGAGGTTTTATTGGTTCGTCTGCTGTCGCCGGAGAATAACAACATGTGTGGGACTGAGGGTGAGTAGAGGGATAGCTAGGCAAGCGATGGGAGTACGGTGGGGCGGTGAGGCCTGCGCGGCAGCACAGCCGACCGCGGGGAGGAGGGAGCAGGCAGTCCCGCCGGCGCTTGTTTGAGCGGCTGGAGCAGGAAGAGCAGAGATTGAAGAAGCACGACGGCCGTTGGATGGACATCCAACAGTATACAGGCCATCTGTGGAAAGCCTCAAATCTATGGAAAACAGCATACAACCCATATGCCATTATTTCAAATAGTTTACAGCCCATTTGCTAATTCTTACGGGGTTTTTTTGGAGCCCATATTCTTTTTGTTAGCATTACAGCCCATATTGTGGCCACGGTTAAAAAACTATACGAAATTTTGCATATGTCGGTGCGGTCTGAACTGTTTTTAATCCCGAAATTACGAGTCACATTCAGACTGATTTTAAAAATAAATGTATATCAATATAAAATCCAATTAATTGTCCACGCATAAAAATCAATGCAATTTAAAATATCGAAATGAAAAAAAGATATTTGAAACTAATTGTTGGTTTGATGTGTTTTAAAAATGAACAGCCCATTTCTCATTACTGATAGGCCATTTTCTCGGCCAGCCGAATGAAGCTCTCCTCGTTTAGCCCAACAGGCCTGATAAAGTGAGTTACTTGACAAATCACAAAAAAAAAGGCTAGCCATTTTCAAAAAGAAAAAAACTACTGGGCTGGTCTGTGGTAAACATAAAAGATAAGGCTGTCTAGACAGGCCAGAGTGTCCCGCACAGCCCAGTTGACACCCTGCTTTTGTCTCAAAACATATTAGATAAATGCCACTCCAATTATGGCGATTCATAAAAATGCCATTGCAATTTCCAAACTTTGAAAAATGCCACTGCGATTTTTGCAAACTTTGAAAAACGCCACCGCAGTTTGCAAACTTTGAAAAACGCCACTCCAGACTTCAAAAAATGCCACTAGAAATGGCATGAAATGGCATTTTTCAAAGTTTGGACATTGCAGT
>NC_057813.1:377776752-377779027 GCF_018294505.1 Triticum aestivum
GAATTAATTAGGCTTAAACTTCTGCATGCCATTAATTATTGCCATGCCTTGGTCTTGCTGCTTTGCTCATGGGACTAATAAACCCGGACGGAGGGAGTACCTTGGTTGGTGAGAGGTTTGAATTAAGCCCTGCAAACCGGAAAGGAGGTACTAGTACGTGCGTGATCCTCTATTTATTCGTGTAGGATCGAGTAGGTCGTTTCTTGAATTGAGCCCTGCAAACCGGAAAGGAGGTAGTACGTGCATGATACGCTATTTATCCGTGTAGGATCGATAGTGTACCTTGTCAGTTTCTCCAGAGGTAGGCATTTTTATCCGTGTAGGATCGGTAGTGTAGCTTGTCAGTTTCTTCAGAGGTAGGCATTTTTATTCAAAAAACTGCCACTTCGCATCTTGCGTCGCAAATAAAACAGCCAAGTGCACATTTGTAGTCTAGCTAGTGATCGATCAATAACTTGTAAACACTGAGCGAACAGAAATAAGTAACTGTTAATGCATCTCAATGATTGATAGATCATATACAAATATGTAGCTCCAAAAGCAAAGATCAGGCACTTCGGATCTTGTGTCGCAACTAAAACTAACTAGTACGATTCCCATACATAAGATCAACATGTTAATGCATCACAATGATTCACAGATCATATAAAAATATGTAGCTCCAAAAGCAAAGATCTAGAAAAAACATCTGTTCTTCCTACTAACATGGATGCTTCTCTTGGCCAACATTCAGTACAGACTGAAAGACAAATTTGTTTGTGAAGTCTACAATTCCACTTGCAAACTTAAGTGGTTTCACCAACAGCTGGAACCATGAGAATGAACCACACATGATGGAGGAACATCCACTGCAATATGATTTGGTCTTCTCTCGATCACACCGCGAGACTATTTTCGGAATACAAACTTTAACTTAGGGAAAATGATGCCCACAGACCAAAGCAATGAAGCACCAAGTGTTGGCCAGTAAATAGTACAGTACTACTTTTCTGTAGTCCATGAAGTGACTATCCAATCTTTGTGTCTATTTTCAAATGGCACTGCATGCAGTGACTATACTATTCTCTTGTGCAGTTCAACCAAAATTGCGGACACTTTGTTTGTTTGCCAAATAGCAACGGGCAGACATCTCTGTCTGCACAAATATCAAGCAGCTAGTAAACATATACCACACCATGTTCGCAGTGATGGAAGAGGTGAAATCGATACAATCGAAATTGAGCATCCAATCATTGAATCCTGTCCTGCACCTCCAATGTAGGTCCACCCTACCAATAAATTCACATGCAAACCACTAGTATTACTATCTAATGACGGTACAAAAAGAGTAGCAAGATAGTAGCAAACCATGTACCTTCGTAATGAACAGCTCATAGTGCCACCAATTGGATATAAAGGTTTGGAAAAAATCATGTTCCTACCAGTTGGACTTTTTGTGCAGCTCCACTAAAATCGAGCATCCCTGTTTGCATAGATATTGAAAATGTGATTACTATAAAAGTGGCACTAGTTGAAGCATAGACTCACAAATATAAGCATTCCAATTTCTTAATGGGAAACGGTAGCAAGACTGTTTCTAACCACCTGTTTGAAGGAATAAATAAAGCAACAACGGCTGATGTCATTCCTGACCTTTCCTATTCTTTTAAGCAAATTTTGTGCAGTTCTACTAAAATAAAATGCCATCACCGCCTTGACAATTTAGTTACACTGTACAAAAGGAAATGACTTAACATTACATCATGATGTCGGGTATGTAGTAGACAGGCATTAGAGACAAACATACAGACCTCCTCCGATAACATAATGAACATTAATTTTAACAAAGGTGTGACTAGCTTTACCGGGATAATTTGAGTGAACTCTACACCCTCTGTTCCTTAATATAAGACGTTTTCGCGGTTCAATTTAAAGTACCCAAACGTCTAGTATTTAGAAAAACAGGTAGTAGTTTTCTTGAGCACATATCTGGGAAAGCTTGCGACACTTTATTTATGTCCATACGCTAATGCAACACCATTCGAATACTACAAATATACACTAATCCAATGGCTAGTGTAACAGTAGAGTAGTTAGTTTATTACAGGGTACAGTACAATGGTTTTACTGAACAGATTTCAATAAACTCTAGCACTGGAAGGTTTCTATAAGAATTAACAATACAAAATGTAAAGGTAACAAGTTTCAGCATTGGTATACTAGCTGTGCATGAGCATTAAACCAAATACAAAAGTCTGAAGGTAACTAGCATTATTAACTAATGACAGCATAAAAA
>NC_057813.1:377779220-377781074 GCF_018294505.1 Triticum aestivum
AAAAATTGCAAACCATGTACCTCCAAGGTAAATATCATTTCAAACTCGGAGGGACCTTAAAATTGCTATCCCAATCTTGATAATCGATCAAACATAAAAACTTGATCGAACGAATCAAGAGAATAGCCGGAGGAGGAGGTGCCCACTCTTGACCTTTCCTCTTGTCTTCATAATTGTCTATGTAGTTTAACCAAAATAAAATGACATCAGCGCCTTGGCATTTTGGTGACACTGTACAAAAAAATTAACTTATCTCATGAAAGTGAGGTATGTAATCTATAAGCATTAACAGTGCAAAAATCTGAAGGTAGTAACAAGTTTCACCGTTGGTATAATGGCTGTGCAACAGCATTAGAATGCCTTAGCTGAAAAAATATTTAATACATCCACAATCAACAGCTAACCCTGAAATGATCCAGTGACGTTAAATGGCACTGCTTAAATTTATCTGTGGCATTAGACTGAGAGCGGCATTAGTTAAATGTGGCATCACTTTAGCAGTAGCATTGCTTGACTTGACTGCTGGCGTTATACTAACAGCAAAAAAAGTGGCAGTAAGAGCATGGGAGGCCCATTCGGACAGTGGGCGCACCAGTACGATGTACCTCCACGGATGTAGAGTGGTGAGGGAGGTATGGTTGCCCATAGCAACAAATATCCAGGCAGCATATGTGGATTACGTCCCATTTTTGTTCTCTTTAGCCACCTTTTTCCTATGTGAGGACAAAAAACTGATCGACCTGGTCATTCTCTATTGCGTTGTCATGCCTTTCTACCCTTCTTCAACCAAGAGACACGAGACTCATTCCTTAGCTACTGATTTTCCCCTTTTCAACCTAGATGCGGGTTCGATACTTACTCTCTTGGACAGTACAGGCTCCCTTCCTTTCCTTATTCAACCCAGACATGCATTAGTCTGCATGAAGTAGGGTTTCCTTTAATAGTGCAAATTATGGTTTTCGCTTGCGTGGCCAGCAGAGCAGAGGATAGCAAATTGGGAAGATGGTAGAGTGGAAAAAGATCCACATGCAACGACATGCCAGATGGGGCAATAGAACAAGGGTATGGTTCGAAAAGAGGTAGCATACCCGAGGGGCGGCGGGAAGTGGCTTCGCTCGTGGTCATCGTCCTCCGCACACACTACGACAGCGATCCCGCGAGGGCGCTAGGTCTGAGAGGACGGCCTTGTCATCAGTGCGTGACCTCGCTCGCCGACGACGAGTGCGTCAACGCTGCACATCCTTTTCTTCCCCAGCGGATCTGTGACCACCGGTGAGGAGGGAGAGAGGGGCCGTCTTTTTTAGATCTGGAGAGATGGTGGTAGTGTGAGAAGCAAGTGGGCAGCCCTTGGCAAGAAAGCGTTGAATCTCCAGCCTATATATCTTCTTTATACTACTAGTACTGGAGGTGGAGTAGTGGTAGAGTAGTTTATATTTTCTCTGCATACAGTACCAGTTAGTCGTGCTTCAAAACTGAACGGCATGCCATTAAAAAAATAAAGGCCGATAACTAATGCGGCACCTCGGGCCAACGCGGCCAGATCGCATTTTGCACGAAAAATTACATACCATGTTTCGTTGACATGTGGTCCCGTTCCACATATCAGTGAGACGACAGCGAGTAGTAGGAGTATTTCCGAACCGACGTGTAGGCCGGGGCGCCCCTTCATGAACCGTGGCAAACTGGCAACCGCCCACCGACTCTTCGCCTTTCCCTCTCGATTTGGAACTACTGTCGCACGCTCTTCCTCTCCCTCCTCCATTTTCCTTCAGCCCTTCACCCTTTCTTCTGCCATTGTTCGATCATCTTCTCCATGGAGGGAATAGGATGGAAACGACCCCGTTATTCTTGCCC
>NC_057813.1:377781209-377781941 GCF_018294505.1 Triticum aestivum
AATCTGAAAGATGACGTGGTGGAGGAACTCATCGATCGGTGCGACGTCATCACCTCGGCTAGCATGGCAGGTTCGTTCAAGCCCATTCTCGACTCAACTAATAACATCATTACAAGGAACCCAAGAGTTAAGGAGCGGTTTGATCTCCCCTATCTTCTTCGCCGTGACCCTGATGACTGGCGCCGTCACGACGGAGGCCTCGCCCTCTGCAAGTTGATGCCGCTTGTCGGTGTACTAAAGTAGGGGTACCTTAGAACCCCGAACTTGGGCACGGGCAGTCGCAGCGTCCCGTGGCAAGGCTTGCCGGGCGTCCGCCAAGACCCTCCGCCATTCACACTACTGCCATTGAAGAACAAAGTGTTAACTGAGAAGACAAGGCCCCGGCAAGAGGAGCTTGCCGGGAGGGACAAAGACCCCGGCAAGAGGAGCTTGCCGGGAGGGACAAAGACCCCGGCAAGAGGAGCTTGCCGGGAAGGCCAACCAAGACACTTCAAGAGACTTGCTGCGACGCTCCGTGCGTCCCGGCGAGGCCCGGCGAGCGGCAAGCTTGCTGGTGTGACGAGATAAGGGCCGCGGCGAGACACTTGCCGCGGCAAGGCTGCCACTCTACACCCAAGCTCCAGCGCATCCAACGACGTGTCATCCCAGGACTATCCCAGGAGCACGTGGCGAGGCGCTATGCAGCATGGCGGTGCGAGGTGGCAAGCAAAGCTGACAAGGAGGCCATCGTGG
>NC_057813.1:377782159-377785361 GCF_018294505.1 Triticum aestivum
TAACGGTCGCTCACTTGCACTGTTGGGGCGACCGGACGGGCATTAAATGCCCTTGTCCCCTGCTGTCAGAGTTAGGTAGGGGACACTGTAGATAGTGGTTGTACCAACCCGCGTTTTTACCTTTCTACCCCTCTTTCTACGCTGCCACCTGTCGGTGACCCCTTTAGCCTATAAGAAGGAGGCCCGTGCGCACGTAGAGGGGGTTCGGAGTTTTGGTTCCGCGGTTCGACTCATTCGGGACTACAACATACCCACACTCTCAAGGAGGAACAAAGAAAACACAAAGCAGCAGTAGGAGTTTTATCTCTCCGGAGAGCTCCGAAGCTGGGTAAAATCCCCCGCGTGCCTCGACCTCGATCTGCTCTTCGCGCGGCCCCCGCTCCCTGCCGGACCGAGAAGGGGCCCCGCCCCATAGGTGTTCGTTTCCCGCGACATCTCTGGCGCGCCAGGTAGGGGGCGTCGAGGTTGTGCGAACCTGATCCGGTCTTTGGCGCGCGCTACATCAACATCCTCATCGACATGCCACCGAAGAAGAAGCCCTCGGAGGTGGCCGCTCCGTCTACGTCGATTCCACCGCCACCGCCGGAGCAAACGGGCGGTGGGGTAGACACCGGCGGAGGAGCGGGTGCCGACGGTGGGACTCACGTCGTCACCAGGTCCAAGGACAAGGCCCCGCAAGCTTCTGCGTCTGTACATACACCGCACCCCTCCCAGGGGGTGCAGGATCGACAATGCCATGGTGCTCCTAGCACCATACTCGCATTGGAGCAAGGCCAAGCTGGTGGATCGCGGGACGCTCAAGGCCAACATGCGCGTCAGCACGTTGGCACGAGCACGGTACGATCGCCTGGACGAGATGTTGCTCCTTCTAACACTATTAGAAGTCTGAGCATATCTCGCTCGTCGCGTTGTTCGCCGCCACCACCCAAAACTTCAGAGGAAGCATTGGCCCGAGCCCAGCTGCTTCTGGATTACCCTCCAGCACCAGACAAGATCGACGACTAGAGGGACACCATACAGAGTCTCATCAGCTTCGCCAACGGCGACAAGCCCCGGCAACCCAGCACATCGAAGCCCCGGCAAGACGCCCGGGCGCGAGCTGACGCCGACAAGACCGCTGGGGGTGCCACCACCGTGCACTCCCCACCCCGAAGGCCAAGATCGCCGACTCGCCGGGCCAACCTCGACACCGACTCCACTGCATCGTCGGACCCGCGAGCTCGCCGCGATCAACGCCAAGTTTTACAAGAACGACGACACGAAGACGCTCGCACTCGCATCGAGCGTCGAAGAGAAGCGCGACGTCAATCCAATCAGCGCGCTGGGCCCAATGTCGATATGCATGCGCCAGGGGAACCAGGCGACTTGCCGTATGCGGTAGGTTGCCCTGCGTTCACCCGTGAGCTGCGGCAGGTCCAGTGGCCCAGTACCAAGAACTTCAAGCCAGATGTGCCCGAGAAGTACGACGGCAGGATACATCCATCGGAGTTCCTCAGCATCTACACCATAGCGGTACAGGATGCCGGGGGGCGCGACGAGAAGATCCTCGCCAACTACTTCCCGCTGGTGCTCAAGCCCAACGTCAGATCTTGGCTCATGCACTTGCCGGATAACTCCATCTCTTCGTGGGCGGACCTGTGCCATCAGTTTGTCAGCGCCTTCACAGGCGGCCACAAACCCCATGGCCAGGAGAGCGATTTGCATCTACTCACCCAGAAAGAAGGAGAAACCCTGCGCAAGTACATACAGAGATTCAGCCAGGTGCGGCGCAACATCCCAGATGTCCACCCTGCCGCGGTTATTAGCGGGTTTCATCAGAACGTGCGTAACCGCAGGATGAGGGAGGAGATGGCGATGTGCAAGATCAGAGATGTCAGGGAGGTCTATGCTCTGGCCGACAAGTGTGCACGCGCTGAAGAGGGGAGGAAGCTCCCCGGAGAGAACACAGGAGTAGAAGGATCTGACAGTGAGGATGCCCCTCCGGCAAAGAAGAACCGGAGGCAGAATAACAGAAAGAGGAAGGCTAAGGATGTGCTAGTCGTCGAGCAGTCCGGCAACGGAGGCGGCGCCGAGAAGGCCAAAGCTGGTGACTCCGGCGAGGCTGTGGTGGCCGCCGACAAGCAGGACGGCTCCGGCAAGCAGTACTGCAAGATCCACCGCACCAAGGGCCATGACCTCCAATCCTGCAAGAAGGTTGAGCAGATGGCAGAACTACAGAAAGCTGAGTACGAGCGCCGCGACAAGGAGAAGGCCCGGGAAGGTGGCGGAGGATCCGGCAAGAAGCGTCCCGCCCGGGGAGGGAGCCGCGGCAGGGCCAAGCAGCGGCAAGGAGACAGGCCTCCCCGCGGCCGCGACAAGGACAAAGATGAAGACGAAGATGATGAGATGGAGGAGGATGAGACCGATGAGCAAGAGTTTCAGAAGGCAACGGAGGTTTTGTGCATTGACGGCGGTGCTTCTCTGCACACCTCGCACCGCCAACTCAAACAGTGGGTACGGGAGGTGAATGCAGCAGAACCATCAGTCGAATCACGCAAGCCCCTGAAGTGGTCCAGCACGCCCATCATCTTTGATGTCGAGGATCACCCTGATCGCATCACCGCAGTCGGGTGCTTGCCGATGTTGGTTTCGCCAACCATCCGCAACCTCAAGGTCACAAAGATGTTGGTTGACGGCGGGGCCGGCCTAAATCTGATCTCTTCCGCGGTGCTCAACAAGCTCCAGATCCCTGACAGCGAGCTCGAAGAAACTGGTACCTTTCAAGGAATCAACCCGGGAAGGAACAAGCCGAAGGGGAAGATCACGCTGCCGGTAACATTTGGCAGCGAACTGAATTTCAGAACAGAGAGAGCCACGTTTGACGTTGCTGATTTCCCGTTGCCCTACAATGGGATACTCGGCCGTCCAGCGCTTGCCAAGTTCATGGCAGCCTCTCACTACGCCTACAATGTGCTCAAGATGCCCGGTCCGGTAAGTGTTATTTCTGTCCATGGCGACAAGAAAGATGCACTTATCTGTACCGACAAGATCTACCGGGAAGCAGCAGCCGCAGCAGAACGCAAACCACTTGCCGCTGAAGCTTCCCGGGGGAAGAAAAAGACCAAGTCCGGCAAGAGTAACTCTGATGCCTACTCCGGCAAGCGCACCTCTTCGGAGTGCTGCGCTACCGTCGAGGACGCACCATCGAGCTCCGCCGGCAAGT
>NC_057813.1:377785883-377814403 GCF_018294505.1 Triticum aestivum
TTTTTTTAAAAAAAAATCCTATGTTATGTTCTTTAAACGACCGTGCCTTGTACGGAAAACCTGTGCGCGGAGGAACCAGATCGCGGCTAAGTTGCACCTTTTACATTGTTTCGAGTCCGCTCAACAATAAAAGCATGCTGCAACTGGCCCCGATAAGGTTTCTTGCCGGAGGCAGCACCGCCAGCAGGCTGCTGATGTTCCGCACTCAGCAAGTGTGTTCGCACCGGCAAGTTCCCCAAAAGCGTGAGGGTAAAAACATACAAGGATGGAATCAAGTAAAGGATATAACATGGCGACTGGCGTCGTTCAAGGAAGCGCAAACCCTGCCAGAACACAGGCGACGGACAAAGCTAAGTTGCCAAAGTTTGAGCGCAGTCATTTTTAATTTCTTAAGTTATATTCCTTGAACGACCGTGCCTTGTATGGAAAACCTGTGCGCGGAGGAACCAGATCACGGCTAAGTTGCGCCCTTGCTCTGTTTCGAGTCCGCTCAACGATGAAAGTGAGCTGCAACTAGCCCCGACAAGGTTTCTTGCCGGAGGCAGCACCGTCAGCAGGCTGCTGATGTTCCGCACTCAGCAAGTGTGTTCGCACCGGCAAGTTCCCCAAAAGCGTGAGGGTAAAAGCATACAAGGGATGGAATCAAGTAAAGGAAATAACATTGCAGGCATTGCCCAGAATGAGTTATATTACAAAAAATAACTTATTGCGGCACTGACTAGTTTGTTTTCATAACTGAGATAATAACAAAAGGGCGCACCGGCACCTGGGCACCGGCAAGCCAATGCTGCTGGGGGCTGCAAGTACCAGGATACATCCGCGGCAAGCCAGAGTTGCCGGGGGCTGCGATGTCAGATAAGTTTTTCGTCCCTCCTCATGCATCCTCTTAGGGACTGGGGGGATGCGAAACCATGTTTTTTTTTCCGAAAACTGCCGTGCCTTGTATGGGGAACCTGTGCGCGGAGGAACCAGCTTGGGGCTAAGTTGCGCCCTTGATTTGTTTCGAGTCCGCTCAACAATTCAAGCGCGCTGCAGCTGGCCCCGACAAGGTTTCTTGCCGGAGGCAGCATCGCCAGCGGGCTGCCGATGTTCCGCACTCGGCAAGTGTGCCTGTGCCGGCAAGTCCCCTAAAAGCGTAGGGTAGAGACATACAAGAGGTATGGCAGAGTAAAGGATACAACCCGGCAAGCATCCCTTTTTCATTAAAAAACATCCCACTCGGGTACAGTCCATAGAGGATGAAAAACATGAAACAGAGAGTTACAAGTTGTAGATGCAGCTAAGGCCCGAAGGCTTACAGATTAAAAAGATAAGGTGCCCGTAATCCCTTTCCTGTCCCCCTTTTCAGGAGGTAGGTCAAGGAGGCCCCGGCAAGAGAAGCTTGCCGGGAAGGGCAAAAGGAGCGCCTAGGCGAGCTACGGGTGCCAGAAGACACCAAGAGAACATGCCGGGGGCTGTCTGGAGGCTTCGCGGAGGTGTTGGCGCCGGAAGCAGAGCTCGAAGACGGGGCGGCAGGACGTCAGCACGCTGTCGGGGGCACTACGCCCTCGTACTCCGGCTTGACGACCTTGCCGCCAGCCTTCTTCCCCTTCCGCAGCCTCCCTACGCCAGCCGCCCAAGGAGACGACCCCGGGGAGTTCAAGGGGCCGGCAACGCGGATGATGGGGTCGCCGGTGGCGCGCGAAGCGGCGCCCGACACCTAGTCGGATCCACCATCCCGCCGCCCGTTACCCTCATCGTCGCTACCGTTCCCCTCCTCGTCACTCTCGCTCGAGGACGGGCCTTCGCTGTCGGAGGAGCTGTCCACGCAGCACGACGCCCGAGTGCCGGAGTCCCCGAAGGCCTTGACGGAGAGAAGGTCGCCCTCCATTAACTTAAAATGGAGGGTAAACCCCGCCGTCAAGCTGTGGATACGGGCGAACATCTTCCACCCACGATCAAGATACATCGCATTAGGGGCTGGGAATACAACGTGGACTCGCGTGCCACTGATTCCACAGCCCCTCATGCGCAGCCTCAAGGTCTCGGGTGGCTCCACCTCCATCGCGCTCGCGAACGGAGCTGGAAGCCGGAGACGACGACGGGGCGCCCGGTGCAGCCTGACGAAGAACTCACAAGGGTCGTCTCCGGTGTGGACCGCCGCGGGGAGAGGGGCCGCCGGCGGAGGCAGATCCGGCGCGCCGCCCCGTCCGCCCCTTCCCCGAGCGCCTCGACCTCGTCTACGACCTCGTCCGCGACCACGCCCCCTCCCTCTTCCCCTTGTGACTGGCTCGACCACCACGGGCGCGGGAGAGGGAAGGGTGCGCTGTCTGGTGGCGACCCCCGCCGCCACCGACGAAGAGCCAGGATTCCCTTTCTCCATGGCGAATGAAGGAAAGAGAGCAAGAGCTGAAGAAAGGAGGAGATGAGGGAGTGCGGGCTTCTGTGCTCCCCTCCCTCTCTTTATAAAGGAGCGAGGTGGGGGCTCAGCCGCCCCGCTCAGCAAATCAAAGCACAAGGAGGGCAGGGAGACAGGGCCGCCCCGCTGCCTCTGCTCGCGACGGCCCATTTCCCGCTCCCACCGTCCGCGACCCCAAGTGCATGAGAGCCGCGTGGCGGAGACGCAGAACAGAGGCGACAGATGAGGCGGCCTTACCCCACCCCGTGATCACGGGGAGTGGGCGCCTCGAAAAACCGCGCGTCGGCCCCATCCAGTAAATGCGCCACGCCTACCTCCGTTCGGGGAGGAAGGCGTGAACCGTCCCCTTCGTCATGACCCGCGCATGCCACCCACGTCGCCCACGACACCGCATTTGACGCGTGCCGTTACGGGGGGACGCGGTGAATACGGAGTGGATTAGGTTTGGACCTAGGACGCGCATGCCCGTGCCCTGTTTTGGGCCTGGCCCAACAGTGCTCGGCACCGTGTATGGCCCAGGCCCGGGGGCTCCTATCGGTGTACTAAAGTAGGGGTACCTTAGAACCCCGAACTTGGGCACGGGCAGTCGCAGCGTCCCGTGGCAAGGCTTGCCGGGCGTCTGCCAAGACCCTCCGCCATTCACACTACTGCCATTCAAGAACAAAGTGTTAACTGAGAAGACAAGGCCCCGGCAAGAGGAGCTTGCCGGGAGGGACAAAGACCCCGGCAAGAGGAGCTTGCCGGGAGGGACAAAGACCCCGGCAAGAGGAGCTTGCCGGGAAGGCCAACCAAGACACTTCAAGAGACTTGCTGCGACGCTCCGTGCGTCCCGGCGAGGCCCGGCGAGTGGCAAGCTTGCTGGTGCAACGAGATATGGGCCGCGGCGAGACACTTGCCGCGGCAAGGCTGCCACTCTACACCCAAGCTCCAGCGCGTCCAACGACGTGTCATCCCAGGACTATCCCAGGAGCACGTGGCGAGGCGCTATGCAGCATGGCGGTGCGAGGTGGCAAGCGAAGCTGACAAGGAGGCCATCGTGGCGATCGGTGGCGCCCCTAACGGTCGCTTCCTTGCACTGTTGGGGCGACCGGAAGGGCATTAAATGCCCTTGTCCCCTGCTGTCAGAGTTAGGTAGGGGACACTGTAGATAGTGGTTGTACCAACCCGCGTTTTTACCTTTCTACCCCTCTTTCTACGCTGCCACCTGTCGGTGACCCCTTTAGCCTATAAAAAGGAGGCCCGTGCGCACGTAGAGGGGGTTCGGAGTTTTGGTTCCGTGGTTCGACTCATTCGAGACTACAACATACCCACACTCTCAAGGAGGAACAAAGAAAACACAAAGCAGCAGTAGGAGTTTTATTTCTCCGGAGAGCTCCGAAGCTGGGTAAAATCCCCCGCGTGCCTCGACCTCGATCTGCTCTTCGCGCGGCCCCCGCTCCCTGCCGGACCGAGAAGGAGCCCCGCCCCATAGGTGTTCGTTTCCCGCGACACCGCTTGATAATGATATGTATGATGTTAAGATGCCATCGCTTGAGGGCAAGGCTTGGGCAGGCGCAAATGGAGATTGGGTTGTTTACATTGGGTCCAACTGCGAGTGGGAACTTGTGAATGTGTACACTCGTGACCGGGTTCCACTTCCAAAAATCTCAGCAGACTGCCCAGAGGTTGAGCACACCGGTATTGTACGCACGTTCAAATACAATCATGGTGACTGTCTTCTATGGAAGATAGCAATTTCTCGAGTCCCCAACCGCTCTTGGAATTATAACAACTATGAAGTTGTTGCTATCTTCGACAAGCTTGTTGCCGTCGTCAGTTGTTTGACTGGATGGATATTGCTCAAAAATCAGTTTCTGTACACGGATGAGTACTGTGGTGCAATTCAATACGAGGGCCTTGTGTTTGCTGCCACCACTCGTGGCACTGTTTTTGCATGGCATCCTCGTTGTTTCGGTACGTTTGTCTTCCACCGTAATTATAATTGTTTCATCCACATGCATGCGGGTTAGCAAGGCTGGTCATAGTGGGTTGTAACTTAGACTAGTAACATGCATATGTAACTAGTTTATGTTACTACCTCTATAGTGTATAGTATCTTAGATTATTATCATAGGTGGTCTCATTTATTGCCATGCATGACACATAGTAGCATCACATTTATTATGTTACGGTATCTACCTATGTTACTATAACCATCTCTCTCTTCCTTAATTGCCTGCCACATAAGCATGTTTGCGAGTCCCAAGTGCATGATACTACTTATGTCACCCCACTATGACCAGCCTTACTAATTAACCTTCTTCTTGTGTTTCCAAGGTCCTGTGAACATTCCACCACCTATACTTGAAGATTTTTATAACCAAGGGGGAGATGATGATGGTGATGATCACGAGCATGAGAACGAGCAGCGCCCATATACTATTTGGCGCCTGGCAACTAATTCCGATGGATCCCCTCTTCTCGTGTGTATATAGCCCACTGATGATGTTACTGCTAAGGAAGCAGGTGTAGTATCCCATGGTCGCACTCTCCGGACCTATTCCAACACTCGTTGCATGGTATTCAGGATGGATACTAGTGTGCTAGCGCCAACTCCTTCTCCCTGGTACAGAATTGATAGTCTTAGAGAAAACTCGCTCTTCCTTGGACAAAACTATCCAATGATGGTGAAAGGCGATCCAACTGCTGTTGACACAACGTTACTACCATTTATGAGAAGCAACTGTGTCTATACCTCGGACATTTGGGTGGTTTCCTACCCTAGTACTGATATAGTAGGCCGCTTCAGCCTGGATGATCAGTCCTGCGTTGGTCTCCAGATCGACAATGGATGGCCTGTCCCAGAGAATCACTTGTGGTTCAAAGCAAGCGTTTCCAACGCCGAGGAATGGTTGAGTTGAAGTTCATTTCATTGCTTGTTATTTGTTGTGTGGTGAAACCTTTAGTATTTATAATGTATCCTCGTTGTCGATGTGGGTTCATGACCTGTTGTATGTAATAAAATGATATGCCTATGATAAACTTACTAAATTTATGAATGGCTTTCGAGTTGCTTCTGTGAGTGAGTGGTGCGACGAGGCAAAAAAATATTTTCCGAATACATAATTGTACGTGCATTGCAACAGGTTATCGGATGAGGCCAATCAACAATAGTAGTACACTATTTGTACTAGCTTCACATGCTTTGCGCGTCGTGTGGGTGTTTTTACTGTAGCCATACTGTACTATGTAACCAGCACCTCGAATCCTCGATACTAGTAGTACTATATAGTACTAATTAGTAGGAGTAGTAGGGTGGCATGGGCCAGAACAAGCATTCACGTCCAGGAGTATGGCACACGCCACCAGCACGACTTCCATCTGACACCATATTTCTTGGAGTCCGTGCTAGAGCAATCTCTTCAACCTGATTGTTTCTCTAACTCAGCCATCACGCGGCGGGCGAGGTGGGGGTTTGCCGATAGTCAGTTTCCTTAACTGCGGTCCCACTTGTAAGGCCAACTGCAATGCACGACCCCAAACGGACCTCCATTTTGCACGAACCCCAACGATAATTTTGACTAGAAAAGCAAGACCAAAGAAAACAAGAACCACAAGAATACATTTTACTACTCATGTAAGTTGGATTAGTGCCTTGTCGATGCATTCATTGTTGATCTGCGGAGGCTCCATCTTGCATGCTTCTTTCTTCTTCGAGTGTAAAGAAGTAGACGTTGCTTCCTCGCATGTAGTCTCATGTCTAGCCTCTATTCTAGTACTCCCTCCGGTCCGTTTTACTCTGCTTCTAAGCAGCAACACGCATACCAAGTAGGAGTATCAACATGTGCAGTAATCTCATCTATAGCCTCTGTGCTCGCTAAAAGTGATAGAACATCTACTAAATTGCGCTCTATCAATATATGGATGTACTCTTCTTCCCAATACAAAAACATGCATCCATTCTACTCCCTCCGTTACACAATACATGCCTTCTATTTTTCAAAATATATACTCCCTCCATTCCAAAATAGATGACTCAACTTTATACTTACTTTAGTACAAAGTTGGGTCATCTATTTTGTAACGGAGGGAGTATGTATCTAGACATGTTTTAGTATATAGGCACATCCATTTTTGGACAAATGGAAGTCAAGTATTTTGGAACGGAGGGAGTACACAATAAAATTTTTAAGTTAGCACAACTAGTCTAATCCGAGAGCACAACCGAAGATTTGGTCGGGTTCTTCCTCCTTTTGCCTACACGTGGGACATCCAGCATCCAGGTCGTGTCATGAAAGAAAATAGAGTGGTAGTTGAAGCCACGAGATGTGCATCTTGGGTTAAACTGTAAATAGAATCTTACTACTCTTGAGTAACTCCAAAAGCGGCCACCGAAGATTTTTCTTGGATTTGTTTTTCATCACCAGCACGTCGAGGTGAAAGATGTGCAGGTTCAGTGGGTCCGCTTGCGTTTTCACTAACATGTGGGACCGCATGTGAGCAAATAGACGATGGGCTCCGCGCGTCCGCTGGCTGGCTGAGAAGAGAGATAGAGGAGTGTTGAGGATGGGCTGCAGGAAATTTGTTCTACGTACTGTACCTCGATATAGGCTAAATATAGTGGGGTGGCATGGGCCATAACTAGCATTCATGTCTAGCATTATGGCACACGCCACCCACACGAGTCCCATCCGACACCAATTTTCTTGGAGTCCGTGCTACAGCCATCCCTTCTCCCTCCTGTTTTATCAGCCATCGCGCGGTGGGCGGGGTGGGGGTTTGCCGATAGTCGGTTTGCTCAACTACGGTCCCACTTGTAAGTGAAAATACCGCATGCATTCCCGCTTGAGTAGCGTGCCGGACCAACCGTGTGGGGGTGCGACACGAACACATCAAGCTTTTCCTTTTGAACTCGTAACTTGTAAAATTTGGTTATGCTCCATGGCGCGATCGATAGATAGAAAATAACGATTTTGCCTAGAGTAATGAGAAGTTTGGTTCTGGCGCCATTCATGCATGGAGTACGTATGAAAATTATGAAGTTGATGCGAAAGGTAAGATAATTACTATAGTATCATGTACTACTACATGGATTTGACGGAAAGATAAAAATACATACGGATCCATCAACGACATCCTCACGCCCTAGTGCGCCGGGTCACCAACCGATGTGTGAGGAGCAGCGGCGTTGGCGGCGAGCTCAACGTGCTTCTGAACAGTGCCGTCCAAGGTTGCCCTGCGGTCCAAGAAGGCCAGCGTCCTATCGCCTCCTCTTGCATGCACGTAGACGTGGGTGATTATGTCCATGGTGTCTTGCTGCGCCAGGCGCTGCGCGGCGAGCGCGACCTCAAGGTGGACATTCTCTGGCGCGATGGCGAGCAGTCGCAGGGCCACCAGTGCGTCGATGAGGTTGTCACCATAGTGGCCGTTGAGGGTGGCGGGCATCGCAGAGCCTGGGCGCGTCGGCTGAAGGCTTACGTCAAAGTCGTCCGCGAGCTTCTTGATGACGGTGAACCTGTCGAGGAAACCGACGAGGACCTCGTCGAACAAGGAGACGAAGCTGTCGTCCAAGCGGCCCCTCGCCCTGTCGGCCTCAAGCAATACTACCTGGAGACATTCCTCGTTGCCAGGCCGCAGGCCAGCATCGTGGACCATCTGGCACAGCCGGCTGATGCTCGCGCTCATCGCCTCCATGGGTCTAGCTTAGCTTCTACTACTGAAAGTGCAACTATCCCTAGGTGGTTTTGGTAATTCATAACAACATATAGCTCATTGAGCTAATGCTATTCCAAGACAAATATTTCAGGAAAGCTCAATGAATGGCATGGCATGGATGATGAAAGTGGATCCCTCAAAATACTAAGGACAAAGGATTGGCTCAAGCTGAAAAGCTCAAGACTCTTCATTTTACATTTTAGTGATCCAAGATCACATTGAGTCTATAGGAAAAGCCAATACTATCAAGGAGGGATGAGGTGTTGCTTAATGAGCCTCTTGCTTTAAAGTGCTTAGTGATATGCTCCAAAAACCCTCAACTACTTTCTCACATCCACATATGACCTAAACCCAGAGTCAAAATCGGTCCCACCGATTCTTTCTATCCGGCGCCACCGAGTTCAAATGTCATAGCCACTGCCACAAACCCTAGGCAAATCGGTCTCACTGATAGGGATCTCGGTCTAACCGAGATGGGATTGTAATCTCTCTGTTTCCCTTCGTAACATTTCGGTCTAACCGAAGTGAGCGATTGGTCCCACCAAGATTCCAATGTAAACTCCCTGTTTCCCTTTCGTAACATTTCGGTCTCACCGAAATGAGCGAATCGGTCCCACCGAGTTTACCTGGCCAACTCTCTGGAAAGCTTATTACCAAAATTGGTCTCACCGAGTTTGTGTAATCGGTCTCACCGAGATTATGTTATGCCCTAACCCTAACCATATCGGTCCTACCGAGTTGCATGTCGGTCCTACCGAAAATCCTAATGGTCACTAGGTTTACTAAATCGGTCCGACCAAGTTTGTTGATTCGGTCCCACCAAGTTTGGTAAATTGTGTGTAACGGTTAGATTTTGTGTGGAGGCTATATAAAGCCCTCCACCTCCTCTTCATTCATGGAGAGAGCCATCAGAACAAACCAACACTTCTAACTTACCATTTCTGAGAGAGAACCACCTACTCATGTGTTGACGCCAAGATATTCCATTCCTACCATATGAATCTTGATCTCTATCCTTCCCCAAGTTGCTTTCCACTCAAATCTTCTTTCCACCAGATCCAAATCCCATGAGAGAGAGTTGAGTGTTGGGGAGACTAAATTTGAAGCACAAGAGCAAGGAGTTCATCATCAACGCACCATTTGTTACTTCTTGGAGAGTGGTGTCTCCTAGATTGGCTAGGTGTCACTTGGGAGCCTCCGACAAGATTGTGGAGTTGAACCAAGGAGTTTGTAAGGGCAAGGAGATCGCCTACTTCGTGAAGACCTACCGCTAGTGAGGCAAGTCCTTTGTGGGCGGCGGCCATGGTGGGATAGACAAGGTTGCTTCTTCGTGGACCCTTCGTGGGTGCAGCCCTCCATGGACTCGCGCAACAGTTACCCTTCGTGGATTGAAGTCTCCATCAACGTGGATGTACGATAGCACCACCTATCGGAACCACGACAAAAACATCCGTGTCTCCAATTGCTTTTGAATCCTCCAAACCCTTCCCTTTACATTCTTGCAAGTTGCATGCTTTAATTTCCGCTGCTCATATACTCTTTGCATGCTTGCTTGAATTGTGTGATGATTGCTTGACTTGTCCTAAGATAGCTAAAATCTGCCAAACTCTAAAATTGGGAAAAGGTTAAGTTTTAATTGGTCGAGTAGTCTAATCACCCCCCCTCTAGACATACTTTGAGGTCCTACAAGTGGTATCAGAGCTTTGGTCTCCATTTGCTTTGATTTCCATAGCTTTTGGTGGTCATAGCCTTGGTTTCACAACCTAGGAGAGTATGGCATCTAGCGAGGGAAATTATCACCGTAGAGGTCCTTACTTTGATGGTACTAATTTTGCTAGTTGGAAGCATAACATGAAAATGCATATTCTTGGACATAACCCCGCCATTTGGGCTATTGTGTTTATTGGCTTGCAAGGTGAATTCTTTGATGGGAGAGAGCCGGACCGTGAAGCTAGCGCGGAAGAATTGAAGATGCTGCAATACAATGCTCAAGCTTGTGATATCCTCTTCAATGGCTTGTGCCCCGAGGAATTCAACAAAATCAGCCGTCTTGATAATGCAAAGGAAATTTGGGATACTTTGATTGATATGCATGAAGGTACCGACTCCTTCAAGGAATCCAAGTTACATGTGCTCCAAAGTCAGCTTGACAAGTTCAAAATGAAGGATGGTGAAGGTGTCGCTGAAATGTACTCTAGGCTTGCTCTTATCACAAATGAGATTGCCGGCTTAGGGAGTGAAGAGATGACCGACAGATTCATCATCAAGAAGATCCTAAGAGCATTGGATGGAAAGTATGATACCGTGTGCACATCGATCCAAATGATGCCAAATTACAAAGATCTCAAGCCAACGGAAGTCATTGGAAGAATTGTTGCTCATGAGATGTCACTCAAGGATAAGGAGGAACTTCACAACAAGACAAGTGGTACTTACAAAGCCTCATGTGAAGCCCCCACATCATCAAGTGAGAAACAAACCTTCAATGAAGAATTGAGCTTAATGGTGAAGAACTTCAACAAATTCTACAAGAGTAGAAGCAAAGAAAGAAGCTCTAAGTCAAGGTCCTATAATGACAAAAGATCTTCTAGTCGAGAGCACAATTGCTACAATTGTGGGAGACCCGGACACTATTCCAATGAGTGTACGACACCCTACAAAAGAAGAGAAGACTCTCCAAAAGGAAGAAGCAAAAGAGAAGAATCACCACCAGGAGTGAGGAGGAGTAGAGATGATCGTTATGAACGAAGACCCTCACGGAGAAGCAAGGATTCGGAAAGAAAGGACAAGTCATCAAGGAGCTACACAAAACAAAGACATCAAGCTCATGTTGGTGAATGGGTATCTGGCTCCGACTCCGACAATCACTCCGAGAGAAGCTATCACTCCGACTCCGAATATACTCAAGATGAAGGTGTTGCCGGTCTAGCACTTGTGTCAACCAACTCCTACGACATATTTGACTCACCAAATGAAGGAATTGGAAGATGCTTCATGGCCAAAGGTCCAAAGGTAACATATCCCGAGTATGTTGATTTCAATAGTGATGAAGATGACTTGCTAGGTGATGATGATTTACTTGTTGACAACTCTAGTGATGAATACTATGGTGAAACGTCAATTAATCATGCTAATCAAGATAAAACGAATGACAATGATAAGGAGAAGATTGAGCTTCTAACTAAAGAACTAAACACTCTTAAGTTAGCTCATGAAACTATCTTCGAAGATCATCGAGAACTTTTAAGGGCTCATGAGAAGTTACACTTTGAAAAGCTCAATCTTGAGCAAGAGCATGAGTTCTTAAAGGCAATCAATGATGATCTCCGTAAGAAAAGTTCTTCTTACATTGCCAAGCGTTTACTCTTATCTACTTACATGCCTCAAGTCAAGACTAGTAACAAGTACAAGAAAGATCCTTCCTCTAGTAGTAACAATAATAATGCTAAATCCAATATTGTTGCTTCTAGTAGTTCTCTTGATTCCACCAACGATTCTCTTAGCCAAGTTACACTTGAGCAAGAAAATATCTTATTGAAGGGAATTATAGAGAAAGGTGTATATAAGAGCCTTGCTGGGAGTAAGAAATTCGAGGAAATTGTACGTAAGCAAGGAAGGCACCGGAAGAATCAAGGTGTTGGTTTTGAACGAAAGTTCAATGCCAATGGAGTTGAGTGGGAAGAAGATCAATACCCCAAGACAAACTTTGTTCCTCAACAAGAGAAGTATGATCCTACTTCCTTCAAGGGAACACAAGCACAAGATGATCTTCCACCACAAGACCACAAGAACAAAGGCAAGGACAAGCTTCAAGAGGAGATTGATGCATTTGAAGAAGCACCTAAGGCCTTGGTCAAATGGGTTCCCAAGACTACGTCAAGTTCTACTTCATCAAGTACAACTACAACCCCAAGGATTCCCATCAAGATGATGTCGATCCTGAAGAAGAAGAACTAGAGAGTTCTTGAGGGTGACTCCGCCAACATTCTTCACTCATATCATTATGGCAAGGACAAGTGCAATCAACTTCCACATCTTGCACTAGTTCAAGGAGTCACAAACCCTCATGTTGGTAAGGCAAGGGACAAGGTAACCTAATGAATTCATGGGCATCATCTTGTGTGTGCATCACTCTATGTCTATGGATATTCTTGTTTGTTCCTTGTGGGACTAACCCATGTAGGTATGTTGAAAGTGCAACTCACTCCAAAGGATTGCTCCAAATGATCTACACCAACATTGAGCATCCACATCTTCAACACCTACATGAAGTCATCATCGACAAAACCCAAGGTTAGTTCATCCCTCTAAGGGGGGATCTCACATCTAGGGGGAGCTTAACTCTCAGCATTGAGTCAAAGCAACTCTAATGGTGTGAACACATCAATGCATTATGTAAAAGTGGTAACCCCACTTGATCTTAAACGATGAGTATGACCTATGATCAAATGTTCTCATTTGACTCCTAAGTCAATATACTCATATATAGATGACCTAGTCATCACCAATTGTTTGATAGATGCTAGAATTGGTTGTGCATGCTTTGCCACATATTTTATTTGCCAATTTATTGTGTGAGCATGTTGGTTGCATATTTTACTCATTCGAGGACATCCACTTGTTGCTTTGATTGATTGGCTTCTTTTTCTTTTGGCCAAGTGGATGGACAAGAATGCCTAAGAACCTTCTCTAGCTATCTATGATTTTCTCGTCTCAAACTCTATTCATGCTACATCACAAAATTTGATCAAGTCAGATTCGAACCACTCGGTGTGAGGAGCACTTGGAGTCCCCGATTCGTCATAGACTTAAACTTCCAAAACTTCTTTGTGATACTCGGTATGACCGATTCCTCCATTTCGGTCCTACCGAAATCACTTAGTCGATCTAGGTTTTGAATCTCGGTGCAACCTATTTGAACTTTTCGGTCACACCGAGTTGCTGTAACTGTATACAGTTATGCATCTCGGTGCCACCGAGTTGTTCCACTCGGTCACATCGACAGGGTCGGGCTATATATACTCACGGGAAAAAATTTGGAAAATTTCTCCAAACCCCTTCGTCCGCGCATAGCTCGCTCTGCCTACTAGGTCTCCGGATCTTCTCCTCGTCGCCAGCCGCCTCCTGTCGCTGGTCTCCGCCGCCGTCAACGGAATTCACCCCCGCCGTTGCCGCCGTAGCGAGTTCATCGCCAAGCTAGGTTATGGACTCGATCACAGTGCTATCCCCGTCCGATTCCTAGCACATTGTGTTCATTATGATTCTTGCCACGATTGAGACACTCCTATCCAGTCAATACAATCCTTAGAATAGATGCGATTTGAAAATTTAGGGTTAGGTTTCCACTGAAACCATCTCGGACCCACCGGGTTGAAAAACTCGGTCCCACCGATTTGGCTAACGCCATTGCACTAGTAACTCTCGGTCTGACCGAGAATTGCTAATCGGTGTGACCGATTTTAGATCTTTGTGAAACCCTAGTAGTCTCGGTGCCACCGAACTGTGACTCGGTCCGACCGAGTTCACCAGTTTAGGTTCCAAAGCTGCTTCGGTATCACCGAGTTTGAAAATCGGTTGATCCGAAATGATTGCTGTGGAAAACTAAAACTAAGTTTTTGAATCATTTTTGCAAAAATCTCTGCATTTTGTGATGCTCATCCATTCTATCTCATCTAGAACTATTCACAGGGTCAGCAGTCAGAGTTTGCAGCATGTCAGACCAAAGTGATAGTCAGAACAAGTCAGAAGAGCACAATCACATGAGTGAGGGCACTAGTCCCTCTAGCACTTCAGATGATGGCAGCAGGAGCACCCCAAGAAATTTGCCTAAAGCTGCCACCAGGACAAGGAAGAAGAGAACCTCAGAATCAGAGGATGAGGATTATATGGCAGAAGAAGATGAGGCTACTTCCAAGAAGGTAGTGCTCAAGAAGGAGTATGCCTCAGCAAAGAACACAAAGCCTGGACTAAATAGGAAGGTCCCTGCCAAGAGGACACCTATGTTGAAGGTCAGAGGATCAACTCAAGTACCTGAAAAGCCTGATCCCAAAGAGGCACCTGCCAGAAGAGTTACAACTTCCAAACCCAAGAAAGTTCCCACTGGAGAAACTATGAAGTTTACCATTGAATCAGAAGATGAAGCTGCTGGTCAAGATAAGAAGAAGAAGAGAGCCAGAACCACTACTGCCAAGGTTCTTGGCAACCCCTCTATGAGGAGAGACTCTAAGGAGGAGGAAGAAGAGGTTGTTGCACCAGCACCCAAGGCACAAAAGCTGATGGGTGATGCTATAAAGTCAGGGGCTGCAACATCAAAGCCCAAGGAAGCACCCAAAGTTGCCCCCAAGCCCAAGGTTGCACCAAAGAGGAATACCAGGAGTATTCCAGCTGCTGAGAAGAACAAGGCCCCAGTGCCTGAAGTTGCTGATGAGGAAGATGATGAAGGACAAATCCTGAGGAAGCTAAAGCCAAAGATTCCAGACCACAATGATGCTCATCCTGTGGCTGAGAACATGAAGTTAAGAAAGGATGCAGGACTCAGACTGTGGAGGCTGTCAGATCCATATGCTACTAGGAGAAGGACTGCTATTGATTACAGGTTCCGCACTAAGGAATGACATGATTTCTATGAGACAATGCTGTTGGACAAGAAGCCTATAGTGTGTGATATGAGGTGGGTCGACTGGACCTACATGAAGGAGAATGAAGAACACTATCCTGGAGTGCAAGACAGTTTCATTGCTTGTGGAGTTGCAGACTTTGTTGGGCAGAAGCTCACAAAGTGGAATGATGAGCTCATTATGCAATTCTACTCCACAGCACACTTCTATCCAGATGGCAATATAGTTTGGATGTCTGAAGGTACAAGATACCAGTCAACCATTGAGAAATGGGCCAATCTGATCAATGCCCCAAAGGAGAGTGAAGATGACTTGGATGTCTATGCTAAGAAGAAGATGGATCACAATACCATGACTCATATCTACAAGGAGATCCCAGAAGCTGCAATATAGACACATAAGTTTGGGTCAGTTCATTTTCTTCTGTCAGGACTCCCAACAATCAACTGGATCCTAAGGCATACTCTTTTGCCTAAGTTAGGTGACCACAACATGATTAGAGGGCATGCTATCAACTTGCTACACTTGTTTGATGTGCCACAAAAATTCAAGGTCATGAGCCTCATTGTTGAGACCATTAAGAGGACAGCAATAGACCGAAAGAGAAGTTGTGGGTATGCCCCACAGATTCAGGGGTTGATTAACTCAAAGATGGGCACAGGCACATACTTGTTGGACAAAGAACATTTTGCTATCTATCCAGACTTTAAGGACAATCAAGTTGTGATGAATGAGAATGAACCATCATCAGTGCAAGCTCAAGAGAAGAAGGAGAAAGCAAAGAAAGAGAAGGCTGCCAAGATGCCAACTCAAGAGGAGGCATCTGAGTACTTTTTGAAGAACAAGCAGGAGCAGCTTGGTTACTTGATAGCATCAACACTGAGGATTGAGAAGGGGTTGGCCACCCTAACTCAAAACTAGGAGAGCCTGGAAAGAATCATGGAACAAAAATTCTATGATCTAGGTGTCAAAATAACTGAGATTCAGTCAGTTTTAGAGCAGCTACAGGATGACATGCAGGAGAGGAAGGGCAAGACAACCACTGATGCATTTGCCAGAGTGCCTAGAGCTCAGAGATCAGCTGCAGTGCCTGTGACAGACACCAGAGCCCCATCATCTGCACCAGCTACAGCTCCTATAGCTCTAGTGCAACCAGCTCCAGCACCAACTCCTCCAGCTCCATCCACATCAACTGAAGCCTTCGTCCAAGGAGCCATCTCTACACCACCACCTGAAGATCAAGCCTGAGAGTCGATCTAGCACTATGCATTTTCTATGGACTTTTTGGTAACTTGTTGCCAAAGGGGGAGGAAAATGTATAGATCATAGGCTTCGAGAGTGAGTGTGTTGCTTTTTGTTCTCTCTTGCTTTGGTGGTTAAACTTTGTTTGCTTTTGATTGCTTGAGATACTATGCTATTATCTGTGAGACATTGATGATCATGTGTTTGATCATAAGCTATACTTAGGCTTGTTAGATGATATTATCTTACCTATCCTTATATGATCATTCACTTTGCTTGATGATGAGTGCATGTATTTAATCTTTATTATTTTCAGCGCTCCACCAAGATGTATGTGACATGGAAGAGTAACCCATGAGCCTAATTCCTTGTGCATTTGCAGCCCAAGGCAAATCTTAAACTATGCACAAATTTAGGGGGAGCTCTTGCTTATCACATACTTCTTAAAGCGACGATGTTTTTCAATCTTATTATCATTTGTCGAAGCTTTGATCTATATGTTGTCATCAATTACCAAAAAGGGGGAGATTGAAAGTGCAACTATCCCTAGGTGGTTTTGGTAATTCATAACAACATATAGATCATTGAGCTAATGCTATTCCAAGACAAATATTTCAGGAAAGCTCAATGAATGGCATGGCATGGATGATGAAAGTGGATCCCTCAAAATACTAAGGACAAAGGATTGGCTCAAGCTCAAAAGCTCAAGACTCTTCATTTTACATTTTAGTGATCCAACATCACATTGAGTCTATAGGAAAAGCCAATACTATCAAGAAGGGATGAGGTGTTGCTTAATGAGCCTCTTGCTTCAAAGTGCTTAGTGATATGCTCCAAAAACCCTCAACTACTTTCTCACATCCACATATGACCTAAAGCCAGAGTCAAAATCGGTCCCACAGATTTTTTCTATCCGGCGCCACCGAGTTCAAATGTCATAGCCACTGCCACAAACCCTAGGCAAATCGGTCTCACCGATAGGGATCTCGGTCTCACCGAGATGGGATTGTAATCTCTCTGTTTCCCTTCGTAACGTTTCGGTCTAACCGAAGTGAGCGATCCGTCCCACCGAGATTGCAATGTAAACTCCCTATTTCCCTTTCGTAACATTTCGGTCTCACCGAAATGAGCGAATCGGTCCCACCGAGTTTACCTGACCAACTCTCTGGAAAGCTTATTACCAAAATTCGTCTCACCGAGTTTGTGTAATCGGTCTCACCGAGATTACGTTATGCCCTAACCCTAACCATATCGGTCCTACCGAGTTGCGGTCCCACCGAAAATCCTAACGGTCACTAGGTTTACTAAATCGGTCCGACCGAGTTTGTTGATTCGGTCCCACCGAGTTTGGTAAATTGTGTGTAACGGTTTGATTTTGTGTGGAGGCTACATATACCCCTCCACCTCCTCTTCATTCGTGGAGAGAGCCATCAGAACAAACCTACACTTCCAACTTACCATTTCTGAGAGAGAACCACCTACTCATGTGTTGAGGCCAAGATATTCCATTCCTACCATATGAATCTTGATCTCTAGCCTTCCCCAAGTTGCTTTCCACTCAAATCTTCTTTCCACCAGATCCAAATCCCATGAGAGAGAGTTGAGTGTTGGGGAGACTATCATTTGAAGCACAAGAGCAAGGAGTTCATCATCAACGCACCATTTGTTACTTCTTGGAGAGTGGTGTCTCCTAGATTGGCTAGGTGTCACTTGGGAGCCTCCGACAAGATTGTGGAGTTGAACCAACGAGTTTGTAAGGGCAAGGAGATCGCCTACTTCATGAAGATCTACCGCTAGTGAGGCAAGTCCTTTGTGGGTGACGGCCATGGTGGGATAGACAAGGTTGCTTCTTCGTGGGTGGAGCCCTCCATGGACTCGCGCAACCGTACCCTTCGTGGGTTGAAGTCTCCATCAACGTGGATGTACGATAGCACCACCTATCGGAACCACGACAAAAACATCCGTGTCTCCAATTGCGTTTGAATCCTCCAAACCCTTCCCTTTACATTCTTGCAAGTTGCATGCTTTAATTTCCGCTGCTCATATACTCTTTGCATGTTTGCTTGAATTGTGTGATGATTGCTTGACTTGTCCTAAGATAGCTAAAATCTGCCAAACTCTAAAATTGGGAAAAGGTTAAGTTTTAATTGGTCAAGTAGTCTAATCACCCCCCCCTCTAGACATACTTCAAGGTCCTACAACTACCTCTGTCGTGGTTTATTGATCCCCATTGTAATCCGTGTCAAATTTTTACCATTGATTTAACTAACAAAATGTTTAGGCATGTTACTAAAAATTATATCACTGAAAACGATGTTCAAATACGAATCCAAAAGTATAATTTTTGTTGACATGCATCAACATTTTGTTAGTTAAATATTTGGTCAAAATTTAGCACAAATTACAAAGGAGACTAATAAACCAGGACGGAGGTAGTAGTAGTCAACTGATCTTGCGATTCGAGTGATCATTCTTGCCCTTGGTTAGCGTGCGTAGGTGTGTAGGATTTTGTACTACTCCTCAGCCCTCTACTGCACCTGGCTTTGTCTATATGATAGGTGGGCCAGCCACCCATGGACCCACGTGTCATTCACCCAAAGGCAGTTGCCGTAAGTCAATGAAGTTGTGCCCCTCTCCATGCCGGTGCAGTATAGTCATCTCACCGGACCTCTAGTTGGGGCCAAACGAGAGAAGTTTGATGTTTACTGGTTTATTGGTCCCCTTTGCATTTTGCGCCAAGTTTTGACCTTTGATTTAACTAATAAAATATTAATGCATGTAAACAAAAATGTTGTGTAAGTCACATTAAGAAAACCAAATAATCCCAAAACACTTAGGCACGGTGCATTAACTCCCTCCTTGTTTCTTATTTCGTGACATATCAACCAATGAGAGATGTGGGCCGTGCATGCTTTCAGTGACTTGAGACTACCAAACATGACATGCAGTGTTTAGTTCGTTGCATGTAATCCTATTAAGACACTAGTTAGCAAGAAAACATTAAGTTCTCTCGCCGATAGGAATAAAACACCATGTATTACTAGATATTGCTAGTCAAATACTAAAATCCAGATGGACGTGGTAGTACTCCTAAATCCAGAGGGTGGTGCTACTAGTACTAGTAGTAGTACTACCAATGTAGTACTCCTAGGAGTACTAGCACTGTACTACCCGTTGGTCAAATTATTACGTGCTGCTCCTCACAGTGAAGTGACAAGACCCTGCGCCAGAGATGACACCTGAGTATAGGCGCCGTATTCGGCATACCATAGTCAGCCTCACCATCTGCAGTCACTATCATCATGGCTATAGAGCTAGCCTTCTTACAACTAGCCCTGTTCGACATAATTTCCCGTGCGTAGATGCCCGTACATTGCACGGAACACCAAGATTGGGGTGGACTGCTCCGGCAGCGGCCATCGGGCCAGATTTTTCCATGGCCTTCTAGATGTGGTGGGGAGGAGATAAGGCAGATTGTGAGAGACAAGGAGTTGTTTGTAAATAGGGAACAAGTGCGGGCATCTTTTTGCAAAAATGGAGAAGCTTGGTTTGTATGCGTTAGATCTAGATCCGACGGCTATTGGTGAAAGATGGGAGGCACAACATCATCACCAACTTAGGACCTGTTTGATTCGCAGGATTTTGAAAACGCGGGAATAGGACACGGCAATATTACAAGTTTCAAACTGATATTACAAATGTTAGGAGTAATGCTGCACCTAGGAAGAGGGAATTACTAGGAAGTTCACGTAAGAACTTTCGTTACTTTTGGTGGATGCAGGGTTATCGTACAAACTAAAATCCACCGCCCTGACAAGTCACTAATGGGCAGATAAGTTTTCAAGTCTCTGGCCACTTGATGTTTCAAAAACAAATTCAGCTTCTGCGGAGACTTTGTCATTTAGGCTTAGACGCTTGCGGTGATCAGCACACCATTCATTGTTGCCAGAGAACGCCAAACCTCATTACCTTGAGCACACTTGCCTCCAGAACAAAGAACCTGGCCAATTTAATCTTAGATGTGCTGCCTCGGTAGTCGATCAAATCAATTTCTGTAAGATGGAGATCAAGGCATTCGATGAGATTGTTATAGTGCAGCACATTTTTCACTTTCGGGTCTTTTTTTATCTGCAAAATAAGAGAACATATTAGAGCAGCTGGCTGCATAAGATTGCCGTGTCATCAAGAGGCACCAATATCATTCGCTCATACAATAGGGTTGGATGGTTAGTGAAATTTTTTCACTCTCTCTCTCTCTCTCTTTGTTTCTGTTTCCTCTCATTTAACTAGGAGCATGTGAAGAGCTTGGGCATTTGTTGCCTTCCACTATGTGGCCGATGCCATATTTCGCAAAAGTATGCCACATAATGCGCATTGATGTCAAATCAAAAGATTTTGGCACCGCTCTCGCGATTTGAGAGAGCTGGCACCGCTGTGCACACAGACCCACATGTATAAACAAATCAATCAAACCAACTACACTAGCCTCTCACTCTGCCAAACAAGTGTTTTTATTGCCTCAGTCTTCTCTCTCTCCCACGCAGTATTTTTTCATTGCGTGAGTTAATTTGGCACCGGAGCAAAGTAGGTGCTCCAGATTGGGGCACCAGGTGAGCAATGGAGGGGCTTCGATGCCAAATGCATCACAACTGAATTTGGCACATGTTTTGGCCTACATAGCCCACTTTTGTACTCACTCCATCCCAAAATTCTTGTCTTTAATTTGTCTAAATACGGATGTATCTAGTTACATTTGAGTGTTAGATACATCCGTATCTAAACAAATGTAAGACAAAAATTTTGGGACGGAGGGAATACTACCTCGTATTTAGTATAAAATTTTGACCATAGATTTACCTAAGAAAATGCCAATGCATGTCACTAAAAATTACACCATTTGAAATTATGTTCAAATACGAATCCAATGATATAGTTCTTAGTGACATGCATTAACATTTTGTTAGTTAAATCTATGGTCAAATTTTGATACTACAAAATTGGAAGAGTAAACCAGGACGGAGGTAGTACTTGCCCTTAGGGTAACCATAGAGTTACTGGAGTAGTCTAAGTTACTTTCCACTATGACTAGCCTAGGCTACAATAGTAGTACAGCATAAAAATGATGCAGGGGATCACGTGAGAAAAAATACTAAAAACATTTCTTTTGGTGCAGTGCATAGATGTAGTTTTGAACACTACACTTGTCATCGTAATTTGGGAAAATTACGAAAAAATTGAGCTATATTGTGATTACTGTTTACTAATAGGAAAGAAGTTTCACCTCGATGAGTAGCTTCTCCGTGCATGGAAAGCATGTAAGGAATCCAACAACTTGATCCAGATTGGGGCCGATAGATTTTAGTGCTAAGATCTTCACTGTGCGCATGGACTGTGTCAAGCTTGTGGGAATCATTTTCTGGAAGACGGTCGTAAATACATCAAGAAGAAATTTAAAAATGTGAATTTCAAGAAGACGGAGAAGAAGATGAGTGTTGTACCTGAACGATTATGGATCCAATAAAGAGTTTGGAGAATTTGGCAGACGAGTACACCAACGCTGTCAATTTCGGCGCGTCAATGGCCATGATTTTTGTTGGACCTTCTAAATCCGATACAAGCAATCTCTCAAGGAAAGGCGCATTCTCAATGACCATAACGTGGAACAGCTGGAGTGATCTCTTCCCAATTGATGTCTTGTTGCGGGGCCAGCAAGACACATGAATCCATCGGAGATTCATCGAGGCGATGTGGAGGCTAATGAACCTGTAGATCTGCTCAAGACGAAGGTACTTGAGCACAGTACAGCTGCGGAGCAGGTGCTCCATAGCCTTCTTCGATATGACAACGTCGAAGAGGTCGAGCTGCTTGAGTTGAGGGAGAAGAAGGGCGGGCGCGGCATTAATCTGTGGAAGATAGCAAGAGCTAAAGCTAGCGCGGCGCAGCATTGGCATGAGGCAGAGCGCGGACGACGACAGAGAGCGACATCGTCCAGCTTCAAAGCTGAGCTTCAAAGCTCAGGGCGGGGGATAAGAACCACTCGTCGAACTTGGGTTGGACCTTGCAGTTGGTACTGAACATGCAGATGTCAAGGCGGCTGGCTGGCCCAGGGTGCGATGAAAGGATCTTGGAGACCACGGCCATTCGTTTGCAATCCCCATCGCAGAGGCAGCTGTGGACGGTGAGGTTGAGGGGGACGCAGCGCTAGAGGGGGTGCCACCGCTGGGAGAGCAGGGTGGTCCGCACGGCAGATTTGGTGGGGAGGAGGCCGATGATGACGAGCAGCATGTCGTCGGGGAGGCTGCTGATGAAGTCCAGGCTCGCCGGATGCGGTTTTGGCTCGAGTGGCCTCTGCTTGTTGGCTGCCTCGCCGTCCATCTCAACCGGCGGCAACGCCGGTGTACACGTGTGCTGGTGTGTGCTGTGTGCTGGGTGTGCGCGAGTGCGTCCTTCTATGCATGCCGCCACGCAGTGGTGAATTGTGCGCGAGTGCGTCCTTCGCGCGCAAGAAGTTTGTCCTCAATGCGCCCTCAATTTACTAGCGTGCGGGGTGCTACCCCGAGTGGTTTCAACTTTGTTTCCTTCATCGCGTGTCAGATGGGCCTCTAGTTTACTTATTTTCACCCACTGCCACATGGGCCAGCACACCAAGATACAGAACACGAGCTGACAACGCAGCATGTGGATTGGTTGACCGGTCAACTAAACAATATACAGAGCTATACGCTGACATAGTGAGCATATAATCCGTCGGTACAGAGAGTTCGAGTGAGAGGGGAGGCCCGTGAGAGATAGCAGAGAGAGAGAGAAAGAGCTACTCCCTCCGTTCGATAATGTAGTTACACCATTTTTTCAAAGTCAAACTTTTAAAAATTTGACCAAGTTTATAAAGAAATTACTTATATCGGCAATACCAAAGATAAATGATAGTATGAAGTAAGTACATGTTGTGATGAATCTAATGATCGTTCCAGATGTATATGTTTTTCTCCACATATACCTAGTCAAACTTTTTTGAGGTTTGACTTTTCAAAACATCCATATGCTTATAGACGTGACAGAGTCCCTGACGAGAGAGAGAGAGAGAGAGAGAGAGAGAGAGAGAGAGAGTAAAAAAAGTGTGTGTGCGTGTGTGAAAGAGACATGGACAACGCACGATAAAAGTGGAGAAAAAGCGTGTGTGTCTTCTGCAAACATATCACACATGCATCTTCGACAACGGAGGCAAGGTGAGGAGATAGTGTGTGGTTGTTTGGAACCGAGAGAGGAAGACCCCTAGCACGTGGCCAAGAGGGGTCTGACAAACAAGGGAGAGAGGTCGAGAGAGACGTACGGAGAAAATGCAGACATGGGGAGGAGAGAGTGTATGTTTGTCATAGAGAGATCCCCTGGAGATCGTGATGGGACTACATGGGTGGGAGATCGAGTGACAAGGTGTGTGCGCGATAGAAGATGCCCCGAGAGATATCGAGGTAGACGTATGGATGGAAGGACACAATACGTGTGTTCCTGATGTCTAGTAACAGATAATCATACTTAGGAGGGGGGGAGTGCTTGCACCTATGGCCCTGTTTGGATACTCTAACTCAGTTAGAGGTTAAAGTTAGATTCTAACCCTGAACTAACTCTAAGTAAAGAGGTGTTTGGACGGCAGGGTTAGATGGAGCACGGATACGGCGAGGCACCTTCATGGGTGGTGCGAGAGGGAGGGATGGAGAGGACGAGAAGCTTCAAGGAAGTGGGGAGGGATCTGCTGCGGGGAGAGCGAGAGAAAAAAGTTTTTATTAGTGGTCCCGAGAGGAACTAAGCCAAATAAGCACCTCTTGGATGGGTTAGTTTTTTTGGATGGGTTAGATGCATCTAACCTAAACTAACCCTCCTGTTTGGATCTTTTTGGGTTAGTTGACTCCAAACTAACCCAAACTAACTCTAACCCATGGATCCAAACAAAGCCTATGATGGAGTGAGGGATTATGGTACTTAGGGGGGTGCATGTCATATGGAGAGAGAACAAGGGCGGAGAGTGTTGGATGGGTCTATATGTATAGCGCGAGCGAGACATGTGTATGTGTGAACCGGGGAGATTTAAGGCCCGTTTGGCTTGCGTCGTGTGCATCTTTTGCGTGGCCTGGGGTTGTGGCTGGATTTCATGCACGCTTGTTTGGTTGCTACCCTGTGAAAAAGAAAGCCCGCCTGGGCTGGGTTCCCTTGCACTTTAATTAGCCTGGCTGAACTCCAGACACTGCAAGTAGCCTGGCCCAAGCGACCGATTTTGAACGCCTGGCCGTGCCTGGTCGTGCGGCCACGAGGCTAACAGCAACATGGATGGATATTAGCATTAAATAATTGATGCATGGATTGATTGATGGGACGTCGATGCTTTGCCTGGCCCAGGCATGAACCAAACGCTTCGGCACCACACAAGCCTGGACAGGCAGAGAGAGTGTGTTTTTTCGTTTCTTATGTGAACATATCACGCATGCATCTCCGAGATGGAAAAGCGAGGCGAGGAGATACACGAAGATAGCTAGTGTGTGATTGTTTGCAACGGAGAGAGACACCCCTGTAGCACATGTCCAATAGAGGTCTGGGCAACAAGGAAAAAAGGTCGAGAGGGACACATGGATGGCATGGACGCATGGGGAGGGAGAGAGGGTGTGTTAGGAGCTAGGGTTCTGCCCTGCCTGGGGCGTAGGTTATAGGGGAAGGAGGGAGGAGGGCGAGGGCTGGAGTGCGGCGGCCGGTGGCGAGGCGCCGTCCTGGCGTGATGGCGGCGGCGGCGCAAGTAGGTGGCGGCTAGGGTTTAGGGTTCCGGCTCCTCTGGGAGCCGGGCAATAGAATAGTCTTATTGCTTGATTCTCAAAATAGTTTTGCAACTAGTATATATAACCATAATCTGAAAATAAACCTAAGATAACTTGGGCCTTAAGCCTGCCCAGTAGGCCCACGGCGGCCATAGACCTGGCCGGTCATAACATCTCTCCCCGCCTGCGCAAACAACTCGTCCTCGAGCTGAAAGTCGGGGTAGTGCTGGAGGAACTCCTCGCGCTGCTCCCAAGTAGCGTCCTCCTCCGGTAGTCCAGCCCACCGAATCAACACGTACCAGTTGCCTCGGCGCAGCTGGGCCTTGAGCGCCTTCTCCGGTGCAGGAAGGAGACGCCCGTCCGAGGCCGGCGGTAAGGCCGGCGGTGCCGCGGGTGGATCACCGCGGAATGGCTTGAGCAGCCCGACGTGGAAGACATCATGAATGCGTGCGCCGGCCGGATGCTGAAGACGATACGCCACTTTCCCAATGCGCTCCAGGATAGCAAAGGGACCGGCATACCGCGGACCTAGCTTCTTCCGTGCGCTGGGGTCCAATGACTGCGTAGAGCGGTGAAGTAGACGCAGCCAGACCCAATCTCCCACCGTGAACTCCGCCTCGTGATGGTGGCCATCATAGTATCGTTTGGCCAACTGCTGGGCCTGGAGAAGTCGTTGCTGGACCTCCGCAAGCATCTCATCACGGCTCCTCAGAAGAGCCCCGGCTGCCTCGGTCCGTGCCGAGGCTGCATCCACCGGCAGGATCGGCGGGGGCGGCCGACCATAAACCACCTCAAAGGGCGTAGCACGAAGGGCGGAGTGAAAAGAAGTGTTGTAGCAGTACTCCACCCACGAGAGCCAGTCCACCCATGCATGAGGGCGATCACCTGTAACACAATGCAAATACATGGCAACCACCTTGTTAACGACCTCAGACTGGCCGTCCGTCTGAGGGTGGAAGGCAGTGCTCAGGCGGAGCTTCACGCCCGCCAGCCGGAAAAGGTCGCGCCACACATGGCCCGTGAAGACAGGATCCCGATCACTGACGATCGAAGAAGGAAACCCATGGAGACGGACAATGCCATCGAAGAAGGCCCGGGCCACAGATGCCGCTGAATATGGGTGGCCCAGGGCGATGAAGTGAGCATACTTGGAGAAGCGGTCGACCACTGTGAGAATGACGGATTTGCCGCCCACCTTGGGAAGGCCCTCGATGAAATCCATGGAGATGTCCGCCCAAACCTGAGATGGAACCTCCAAGGGCTGAAGCAAGCCAGCTGGGCGCAGTGTCTCCGTTTTATTGCGCTGGCACGTCACACAAGACCGTACCCAATCACGGACCAGGGCACGATCACCCGGAACGTAGAAGTCGGCACGGAGTCGATGGAGCGTCTTCTGCATGCCCTCATGGCCCACCGAGTGGACGAGACGCAGCACCTGCTAACGAAGATCGTCATGCGCTGGGACAAAGACGCGGCGCCCGTGGAGAAGCAGGCCATCGGCAAGGCGCCACGGCTCGTCCAGCTCACCCGCCGCCAGCTGCTGCTGCAAGAGGAGGGCGTCGGCCGCGGTCGCGGTCGCGCGGCGGATGTCGGCGTAGAGGGCGAATGAGGGCCCGGTGATGATGCAGAAGGCCGCCCCCTCCGCTTAGCCATCGTCCACATCGTCGTCACGCCGGGATAGGGCGTCGGCGACAGTGTTAAGGCGTCCTGGCCGAAACTCGACAGTGAAATCAAAGCCAAAGAGCTTACTGATCCACTGGTGCTGAGGAACCGTCGAGAGCCTCTAATCGAGCATGAACTTGAGGCTGTAGTGATCCGTGCGGATCCAGAAAGAACGACCCCAAAGATAGGGCCGCCAGTGGCGTACTGCCTGCACTAACCTAATCAGCTCACGCTCATACGCCGCCAACTTAAGATGGCGTGCAGCAAAGGGACGACTGAAGAAAGCGAGGGGTCCCTCGCCATGATGCAGGACCGCTCCAAACCCCGCACCAGAGGCGTCGCAGTCGACGGTGAAGGGAAGGTTGAAATCCGGCATCTGTAATACGGGTCCCGTCGTAAGGGCCCCCTTGAGGGCCTCGAATGCTGAAGTGGCCTCCTCATCCCAAGAGAAGGCGTCGCGCCGGAGGAGGCGCGTGAGCGGGGCCGCGATGAGGCCAAATTCCCGGATGAACTTCCGGTAGTATCCCGCAAGGCCAAGAAACCCGCGGAGAGCCCGCGGAGACTGCGGTATCGGCCAGGCGGCAACGGCCGCCACCTTGTCGGCATCCATGGCCACACCCTCGGCCGAGATGACGTGGCCGAGGTAAGCGACTGAAGGTGTCCCGAACGAGCACTTCGAGCGCTTAAGATGAAGATGATGCGCCGGAAGCTCATTGAAGACGATGGCCACATGCTGGAGGTGCTCCGCCCAAGAGGCGCTGTAGATAAGAATGTCATCAAAGAAAACGAGCACAAACCGACATAAGTAGGGTCGGAGGACATCATTCATCAAGGCCTGGAATGTCGCGGGGCGTTGGAGAGGCCAAAGGGCATCACCAAAAACTCGAAGTGGTCGTGATGAGTCCGGAACGCTGTCTTGGCGATGTTGTCGGGATGCATGCGCACCTGATGATACCCCGACCGGAGGTCCAACTTGGTGAAGAAGCACGCCCCATGTAGCTCATCTAGAAGCTCATCGACCACCGGGATAGGAAATTTATCCTTAAGTGTGAGAGCGTTAAGGGCGCGGTAGTCGATGCAGAAGCGCCAGGTGTCGTCCGACTTGCGAACGAGGAGGACCGGTGCCGTGAAGGGTGAGGTCGATATTCGGATAATGCCCGCGGCTAGCATGAGCGCGCACTGCCGCTCCAGCTCGTCCTTCTGCAACTGAGGGTACCGGTAGGGCCGTACTGCCACAGGAGCCGACCCTGGCAGGAGATGAATACGGTGGTCATAAACCCGGGCCGGTGGAAGGCCCCGGGGTTCCTCAAACAGATCACCGTGCTGCTGTAGGAGGTGATCCAGCAGCGGATGCTCGGCCTCCGCAGTGGCCGCGGCGAGCTGGAGGGGGGGTGACGCCGGGGTGCCGCCAATGCCCTCCCACTGGATGTGGCGGCCCATGCGCCAGAAGGTCATCGTCAGGGCATTGAAGTCCCACAGGATGGGGCCGAGAGTCCGCAAAAAGTCGACGCCGAGGATTAAGTCGAAGCAGCCCAAATCGATGCCGGCACAAGTGATGATGAAGTGCTCGTCACTGATAGTGATGAGAACGTCTCGAGCGAGCCCATGGCAGTGGAGGCGGTCACCATTAGCAACGGTGACGCTCAGCTGCTCCCCGCCCGTGGGATTTAGTGCAAGTCGCCGCATAGTAGACTCCGGAAGGAAGTTATGAGTGGAACCCGTGTCCAACAGGGCGACCAGAGTCTCGCCGTGGATCGTGACCGGGATAAGCATAGTCCGATCGTTGCGGATGCCGGCCAATGCGTGAAGGGAGACGACAAGGGCCGTAGCCGGCGCAGGTGCGGGTGCCGGCGCGACCTCGGAGGCTGGATCGCCGAGTCCCTCCTCAGTGACAACGTCCTCCGTCTCGTCGACAGTATCCAAGTAGAAGAGGTGCGGGCAGACATGGCCCGGGGCATAGGGTGCGTCACAATTAAAGCACAGCCCCAGGCGGCGGCGCTCGAGCTGCTCGGCCTGCGAAAGGCGCCGGAAGGGTCGCGTCGTGATCGGAGTGGTCGCCGGTGCGACGGCTGAAGAAGCGGGCGCGGCCGACGGTGGTCGTGGAGG
>NC_057813.1:377814738-377825947 GCF_018294505.1 Triticum aestivum
AAGGCCTGGGCGCGCTGCTCAAACGCCCTAGCGTAGTACATGGCTGTCTGGAGGTCCTGGGGCCCCTTCATCTCGACGTCCACGCGGATGTGGTCGGGAAGGCCGCCGACAAAGAGCTCCGCCCGCTGGAGTGCCGTCACCCCCGGTGCGTGACACGCGAGAGCCTAGAAGCGGTCGGCGAAATCCTGGACCGTGGAGGTGAAGGGTAGACGGCCCAGCTCGGACAAGCGGCTGCCGCGCCGTGGTGGTCCGAAACGAAGGAGACACAGCTCGCGAAAACGATCCCAGGGAGGCATGCCGCCCTCATCCTGCTCGAGTGCGTAGTACCAGGTCTGGGCGGCGCCTCGAAGGTGGTAGGACGCGAGCCAAGTCTGCTCAGACGCCGGTGTCCTCTGCCCCCGGAAGAACTGGTCACATTGGTTTAACCAGTTAAGCGGGTCGTCCGATGTCAGGACCCCGACTCAATGCCACATCGATCTAGCATGTAACACCTCATATCACTTTGCGGCCTCACGCACGGTGTTCCCACGGGTGTCTCCTTACCTTTGCCCGGGACCGTTTAAGCCTTTTGGCACACGTATATGATAGTGTCGCTAGCATCCATATGATTAAGGAGCCCGGGCTGACATGGCTAGTCGTAAACCCAAAGTGGCACAAACTTACAGGGATGGGCATCCATGACCCAGCATCGAACGTGTCGGCCAACAGCGAGTGAATCCAGGCTGTAGCACTGGGCTAGCAGGACTCCGGTGAACCGGGCTGTAGCGGGCTAACAGGACTCCGGTATTCATCGCGTGACATTTCCCCGAAGGGACAGACACAGGAACGAAGAAGGACACATGCCGGCCAGCCTAAGTGTTCCGGAGCAGTAGCAAGCTACCATGGCTCGGTGGAAACACTAGGAGACATTTCCCGATAAGAGAGGCTACTAAAGATAAACAACTAGATAGTCAGATCCCACACATACCAAGCATTTCAATACATACACACAATATGCTCGATATGTGCAAATACAACATGGCATCACAAGATGACTCTACAGCTCAAATATTTTATTCAATAGGCTCCGAGAAGCGAGATATTACAAACATGGGTCTCATGACCCAACACTCAGAGCATACAAGTCAAAGCACAAGCGGAAGCTTAACATGTCTGGGTACAGACATCTATAAATGAAAAAGGCTGAGAAGCCTGACTATCTACCAGATCCTGCCGAGGGCACAAGATCGTAGCTGAGGTAACAAGCTAAACGTCGAAGTCCAAGCGGAACTACTAGTGAGACTGATGTCTCTCTGCAAAAACATAAAATAGGCAAACGTGAGTACAAATGTACCCAGCAAGACTTACATCAGAACTAACTACATATGCATCATTATCAACAAAGGGGATGGTGGGGTTTAACTGCAGCAAGCCAGCTTTGACTCGGTGGCTATCCCGAACTACGACTGCAAGTAACTCTTTTGAGGTGGCGCACACGAGTCCACATATTCACCATATCAATACACCACTATGGATCCGCTCCCGTCTCCCTACGAGAACGCCATCCATAGCACTCACGCTTATCTTGCGTATTTTAGGGTATCCACTTTCACTTGTCTATGAACTGTACAAGGGGTCCAAGTTTCCATATCCGAGGAATCCGACCATTCGAATAGATAATGATAACCCTGCAGGGGTGTACTTCTTCACACACGCTCCCGCCACTTATCGCCCTGTACACGTCATGTACCTCGGCAACCTTCAAGCAGAAGCCGGGCGAGGGAGTCGGCCACGACCTGACTAACCAAGCAAGTCTCTCGTCCAGGTTTATCGCCTATTCGGGTTCCATCCGCAAGGAGATCCGGCCGGGGTGTCGCTCACGGCCCCAAACGATGTGAGCAGGGTTCCCAAGCCCACCATTTGGGTGCTACTTGGTACACCGGGCCACTGTGCCTAGTCTGTCCCAAGCCCACCTGTACCGGGTGCCACTTGGTAGACTACTAACACTACCTACAAACACCAGAAACTAGTTGCAACTCCTGGACAGAGATCATGTTGATTAATAAGTCGAGAGGGGTCGAGTTACCGGAACCCAATGTGTGGTAGTAACTGTTCATGGATCACAAACACAGAACTCAGTTCCTGAGGACGGCTGCAATGAGACAACCCACCATGTACTCCTACATGGCCTCTCACCGCTACCTTTACCAAATCGTGTTCACACACTTAGCTCTCAATGATAGGACATGTTCACACACCTCTGATTCATCCCCGATGAATCAGACCTGACTCAACTCTAAGCAGTAGCAGGCATGACAAACAAGCATGAATGAGTAGGCACAACAGGGCTCAAACAACTCCTACTCATGCTAGTGAGTTTCATCTATTTACTGTGGCAATGACAGGTCATGCAGAGGATAAAGGGGTTCAGCTACCGCAGCAAGTAACAAATATGTCGTTGTTATCCTAATGCAGTAAAAGAGAGCAGGAGCGAGAGAGTGGGACTTTATCGGAATGAACAAGGGGGTTTTGCTTGCCTGGCACTTCTGAAGATAGTATAGCTCTTCATCGGTGTCATCGAACTCATCGTCCGGACCACGTCTATCGAGAGGGGGCAAGTTCCGGCAACACAGAAGGAAACATAATCAATGCAATGCACAATATGATGCATGCTCATGACATGGCAATATGAATGTGTTTTGGGCTAATGCACCTAGCTATGATTTAAATGAAGTTGGTTTGAATACATGATTCAAATTCCAACTCCATATATGATTATTTAAATGCCCTTTAATTGATTTGTGCTAAAAAGCAGCTATAAGTTGTTCTAACATGCATGAAAATGGTACAGATGGATAGATTGGATTTTTCTGATAATTTTTCATATATAAATTATTTAATTTGGAGTTACGGTTGAATTTCTATGAATTTTAGAAGTTTTAGGCATTTTCTGAAATTTCCTGAATAATAATAAATCCAGTAAATGATTTATTGCGTAAGCACTGCGTCACTGTGACGTCAGCGAGTCAACAGGCGCTACTGCAGGTCAAACCTGACGGGTGTGGCCCACCTGTCATTGACTCAGCACTAACCAGGGTTTAGTTAACTCTTAACTAAAGTAATTAGAAGGGCTGGGGCCCACAGTCAGCGAGTCAGTGGGTTAGCTAAAATTTAATTAGCATCTAAACTAAATTAGCAGGGCCCCGGGCCCACATGTCAGTGAGAGAGGGGAGAGTCAAACCGGGCAGTGGGGTCAACCCACGCCGGTCAAGGGTCAACGGTCGCCGGCGTTTAACCGCCGGCGAGCCCAACGCGGCGGCGAGAGTGGTTTTTGCCGTTTCGGCAACCAAACGAGCCGCGGAGGGTGGCTATGGGTAGCTGGGAACATGCCGCAACTTCGGGTGGAGTCGGTTGGGGTCGGGGCGGCCGGAATCGGCGCCGGCAACGAGCTCGGCGGCGGCCGAAGCTCGGGTGCAAGTGGGGATGGGGCTGCGGTGCGCAAACGAGCGCGGCGAGGTGCTACGGAGGCTCTACGCGACGCGGGGAGCGCGTTGGGCGCATGCCCGGGACCAAATGGTCACCGAAGCATCACCGGCAATGAGTGCGAGCGGCGGCGCATGCGGTTGGATGTGGTGCGGCAGCTACAGTGTGCGAGAGAGGGAGCGGAGAGGGGGAGCAGGAGCAGGAGCTCACAGCGATGACGACGGAACGCTCGGCGAGGTCGGGGACGGTCCGGAGCCGACGAATTTGACGGTGATGGCTGGCGGGTCCGAGGTAGAAGATGAGCCCGGTGAGGTCGTTCGGGGGCTTCTGGAGGGGCGTGGCTTGGTGAGGTGGGTCGAGGACGGAGTGGCGGAGCTTGTGGGCTAGTCGGGGAAGCGAGGGAGGCCCGATGGCCGTGGTGGCAGTGGACGGTGGCGACGAGCGCGCTCGGGCGCGAGAGGGGGAGAGCAGAGAAGGGGGAAGGGGTCGGGAGAGAGTGAGAGAGAGGAGCGAGGGGGCTGCGTGGCTTCACCCGAAGAGGCCATGGCGAAACGGCAAGCAGGAGGTGGCCGGGCCGGCGTCGGCGCTCGCCACCGCGCAGCTTCGGGGCGAGGGGGAGGAAGATGACAGAGAGGGAAGGAGGTGGGCTGGGCCGGCCAGCTCAGATGGGCCGCCAGGTGGGCTGGAAGCCAGGTAAGTTACAGGTGAGTGCTCTGTTTTATTTTTTTCTGTTCTGTTTTCTTTTATTTAATCTTTTGCCACTGTTTTGAATTTAAAATAATTCAAACAATGCCAAAAACTCCTCTGAATATTTTATTTTGCTAGATGGACTTTTCCAGAAGCTCATAAAATATTTCAGGGGTATTTGAAATTATATTCTAGTTATATGAATATAATTCAAATTCAAATAGCTAATGATTTAAATTCAAAGTCCCAAAAATAAATCCTTTTAAAATGTTCATTATTTTTGGTTTGGGATCCAAACCCTTGCCAAAAATATTAAACATCTAAGAAGAGCATTTTGGAACAATGAATGAGATTTTAGGGTTTTTTTGCCCTTCTTTTATTTAGGGTTTTGAGGCTTCTAAATTCCTCAGTTCAAGTTTCAAAAAAATTAAACATGATGCGCAGATGGAAGCAAGCATAGGTCAGGCCAGAACTAGAGATGTGACAACTCACCCCCACTAAACAAGAATCTCGTCTCGAGATTCAAGCGTAGGGTAAGATGAAGGGGAAACGCAAACTAGTATAATCTTCACGATCCAGGTTGCACTTTAAATGAACGTTGATTCGATCACCATCTTTGTCCCGTCGTCTTGCTCTGAGAACTCCAGCTAGCATGACAGCAAGAGGAAAAGGACAACTCCGGAAGAATCGATCTTCTCGAAGATCAATCAACTTAGGATCAGCTCACCAAGTGAGTCATAGCAACATCTCTTGAGCTGAGAGACGAAGCACACATCTAGAGGGATGGAGTGGAACAGATGACGAGGGTTCACTAGGTAGACAACAATTCCAGACTTAAGAATGTGGTGATCGGTTGTCAACGTAGCGAGGAGTTGAATTGCCATGATACCACAACGAGCCACCTTAGGGATGGTGACTCGTAGATATATCCCCTTAAGTGGCAAAAAGAATTACCTTTGATTTAGAGATCATTGAAACTCTTTAAACCAGCCTAAGGCAATTCTCGAGCGATCGTTTGGAGGGGGGTCGGTAGAATGGCATACTCGGACTTGGATGATGTGGATTACCTTGTTGAAGACAACGTAATGGATGAATTTCCTTACCACCGAAAATGGAAGAGACCCATGGTAGAATGGCACAATGGCGGTGCAAGCTGGGAACAAAATGCAAATGCTGGGAATGATTCTGGTAACTGGGGAAGAACCCAACAATAGAGAGTGAATTCACTGTTTGAAAAGGTCATAGCATTGCCGAGGAAACTGAGAGGAATCCCAGTTAGAGCCGATGGTAACACGTAGCGCTTGTGCGTGCTCTCAAGAACTTGAGCATTTCCATAGTCATCAAGATTTTACCAATATCCGTGTCAAGGATCCTGGCAACACAACTTGCTACCATGATGAATGATGATGGATGATGCAGATGCAAGCGGGGGGGATAACACTTTCTCAGATTTCACCCTTGGCAAGGCCAAGGAAATAAAATCTGGATGATCGACCGAGAGACACTTAGCACTCCGCTTCTAATGTTCTCCTTGATGTGCTAACGTAATCCACCCATAGATATGGTTTGATATCCAGAACATCAAGTAAAAGGTCGGACTTCGGAACACAAAATCATAAGGCACAACTAGGGAGTAAATCCTACGAAGTCCTTATGGGAAGGTGGCCAACTTCTTCAATCAAGATACTACAATAATAGGTCTTCCGGTTGGGTGTGTTGGCCATGACATCCACTTTACCGGTTATCGAGGAACCAGTATTATAGTTCTTGGGAAATGTTCCAACCATCATATCTGCCTGAGATTCAGATCTGGTTGGTGTCAGGATATTCCAGACTCATCGAGTCTAGGAAGAAAAATGAAAGTTTGCAACACAAATTGACGAGATGACGTTGCGAGATTCTCGGGGAATGAACTACGATAGTAAGCTCCAAACATGAGCTGGTTCTGCTACACACATGTGAACACGCTGTCCCAGACAAACATGATCACATGGTAGTCTTACAATAAAACACTACCGAGTTTTGGTAGGGAACCATCATCGGGGATATCAGAGTCTTGTGCATTACCATGGATTATCACTTAACTCCTTTCCTTGAACAAATCAGTCAGTGGCTTGGGGTGTTACGGAACACACATGGAGTGGAGGTAATTAATCTACCAAACCATAGTATACTTTGCACATGCATGACTGACTTGGGACGATTCCAGAGGAAACAAAACAAACCTTTCTCAAACCCACGGCGGCAACTTGCACCAAATGCACATGAATTAGAGGAAGTCACTTCTTCCATCCAAGCATAGACTTTATGAACGGAACACTAGGTTGATGTTCAACATGAATCATGGGGGAGACAAAATGCTGCTGATAGGCTCAACAACAACTCATCGGAATTTCCATATCACTGGACTTCCACCATCATGTGAACAAGGCGATAGTATTGGTCAGACCAAAAGATGTAATGGTGTATGCTCGAGGAGTCAACCACGAGTAAGACAACATCATGAATATCGTTGGTTCTGATTTGACTTGACGATAGCCCACACTCAAATCAAAGGATTGATAAGACAATAGGTCCAGCAACTGATCACAGGGACCAATCGATGAAGATATCATCTTTCTTCAACACACACTACACAAGAATATCCCTTTGGAACGAACTAAGTTAGGCAAGCTTTTATCTTCCAACTCTCCAAGTTGTTGTCTAGCTTCACCAACTAGCTCAGGGATATCCAACATAGATTCTTGGAGAAAGGGTGGTTCACAAGGAACCAACTTGATCACGAGCTCAATATAACAGTCAGGAAACAACCCGGTAACACTTCCAAGAAGATATTTGGAGAGTCACGAACCACCGGTATGTTACTAAGCTCGAGAACAATCTTGCTTTGGAGGGCAAGACGATATGATCAAATGAGTGAGGACTTGACAAGATCCTAACTCATCAATCGAAGTGTGCACCAGAAATAAGGACTATGTAGCACGATCAATCTTAGGATGATGATTTAATAACCAACACGTTAAGAATGAGGATGTTGTCCATTAGCTACCAAGCAACAAGTTGCTCAGAGTATTGATTTCACACATCACAATTCACTTGTCGGCATTCCGGTTACAACAACACGAGGACCGAGGAATGAATGATGATGGTGAGAAGTATCACTATGTCAAGAATTCATGAGAGTTGGTGCAGTTCTCATGACAATTCTGACATAAAGGGGGTAACACTCCAAGGTAGAACAGAACAAAGCTGAAATGGCATTTTGATCTGCGGAATACAACTGCTTTGACCCAATCCTAGATATGGATGAGGTACTGGAGTTTGTTTCTCCAAGTCATTCCGGATAGAATGGCTTGACGGACCACAAGAGTAATAGGCATCGATAAACGAATGCACGCATACTCTTGACTATCAATTGATAGACGAGGGTCAGAAGACAACTAAAGAGGGACAACTCAAAGGAACATACGATTTTTTGAGTTGTGGATGCATGGTTTAGCATATCGAATGAAGTTCAACATATTTCTTCCGGATAACCCATGCAAAAAGGTAGAACTGGCAGAGCCATAATATATAATGGAGAACTCATCAAGAGCACTCTGGTTGTGATTTTTTGGTTCAAAGAACTTCTGCCATAAAGTGGTTCATAGTATTTGGAAGAAGGAAATACCACGAACTTCGAGGACTATCGCAAAAGTTACTAATATCCTAAAGGAACTAGCAAACACTATCAACATGAAGTAAGTAGGGTGAATCTCGGGTTCAAAACCCAGGAATAGAATACCTACTAACTATGTAGCATCACGGAATGCTTTCGGGAATAAAGGCCAGAGTCATCACACTGGGACACAAATCATAGCTAGATTACTAAATGATCCCCTAAGACACCTAGGGTCATAATAATATCTACAACATATATGTCAAGGCAACAGAGTACCTCAACTCACCGATTAGTGTGGTTAATCTGGCCCAAAGGAACATCGAAACGGGAGGAAGGAATTTGCAAATACATCTGACTGTTTAGAAACCTGGGATGACTCGGACAGCATAACGGCTGTAAATGCTCAAAAAGATTGGAGACATGCTACAAAAATGGTGGCATAACCACTCAGTAGCACAATATGAAGGTTTCGAGATCAACAGATAACATACAGAAGTAGTAGGAACTGAACTCAAGCTTAGAACCATCAATCCTACAAGTCTGCAGATTAGTAACACGTGATCCTGATAGAAAGAAGAGATAGCCTAGTTCCTTAACCCCATAGGAAAGATAAGATGACTCAGATCAGAAGGGCATGAGGTAAAGGAGTACAAAGAGCCTTACGTTCCATCCCACAATCAATTCCCTTATATAACTAAAGAATCTCTAGACTCAACTTCGACCAGTTTGGCTTGGTAATCCTACAGGCAGTCAAGCTCTGATACCAACGCTGTCAGGACCCCGACTCAATGCCACATCGATCTAGCATGTAACACCTCATATCACTTTGCGGCCTCACACACGGTGTTCCCACGGGTGTCGCCTTACCTTTGCCCGGGACCGTTTGCGCCTTTTGGCACACGTATATGATAGTGTCGCTAGCATCCATATGATAAGGAGCCCGGGCTGACATGGCTAGTCGTAAACCCAAAGTGGCACAAACTTACAGGGACGGGCATCCATGACCCAGCATCGAACGTGTCGGTCAACAGCGAGTGAATCCAGGCTGTAGCACTGGGCTAGCAGGACTCCGGTGAACCGGGCTGTAGCGGGCTAACAGGACTCCGGTATTCATCGCGTGACATTTCCCCGAAGGGACAGACACAGGAACGAAGAAGGACACATGCCGGCCAGCCTAAGTGTTCCGGAGCAGTAGCAAGCTACCATGGCTCGGTGGAAACACTAGGAGACATTTCATGATAAGAGAGGCTACTAAAGATAAACAACTAGATAGTCAGATCCCACACATACCAAGCATTTCAATACATACACACAATATGCTCGATATGTGCAAATACAACATGGCATCACAACATGACTCTACAGCTCAAATATTTTATTCAATAGGCTCCGAGAAGCGAGATATTACAAACATGGGTCTCATGACCCAACACTCAGAGCATACAAGTCAAAGCACAAGCGGAAGCTTAACATGTCTGGGTACAGACATCTATAAATGAAAAAGGCTGAGAAGCCTGACTATCTACCAGATCCTGCCGAGGGCACAAGATCGTAGCTGAGGTAACAAGCTAAACGTCGAAGTCCAAGCGGAACTACTAGTGAGACTGAGGTCTCTCTGCAAAAACATAAAATAGGCAAACGTGAGTACAAATGTACCCAGCAAGACTTACATCAGAACTAACTACATATGCACCATTATCAACAAAGGGGATGGTGGGGTTTAACTGCAGCAAGCCAGCTTTGACTCGGTGGCTATCCTGAACTACGACTGCAAGTAACTCTTTTGAGGTGGCGCACACGAGTCCACATATTCACCATATCAATACACCACTATGGATCCGCTCCCGTCTCCCTACGAGAACGCCATCCATAGCACTCATGCTTATCTTGCGTATTTTAGGGTATCCACTTTCACTTGTCTATGAACTGTACAAGGGGTCCAAGTTTCCATATCCGAGGAATCCGGCTATTCGAATAGATAATGATAACCCTGCAGGGGTGTACTTCTTCACACACGCTCCCGCCACTTATCGCCCTGTACATGTCATGTACCTCGGTGATGGCCGGCGGGTCCGAGGTAGAAGACGAGCCCGGTGAGGTCGTTCGGGGGCTTCTGGAGGGGCGTGGCTCGGTGAGGTGGGTCGAGGACGGAGTGGCAGAGCTTGTGGGCTAGTCGGGGAAGCGAGGGAGGCCCGGTGGCCGTGGTGGTAGTGGACGGCGGCGACGAGCGTGCTCGGGCGCGAGAGGGGGAGAGCAGAGAAGGGGGAAGGGGTCGGGAGAGAGTGAGAGAGAGGAGCGAGGGAGCTGCGTGGCTTCACCCGAAGAGGCCAGGGCGAAACGGCAAGCAGGAGGTGGCCGGGGCGGTGTTGGCACTCGCCACCGAGCAGCTTCGGGGCGAGGGGGAGGAAGACGACAGAGAGGGAAGGAGGTGGGCTGGGCCGGCCAGCTCAGATGGGCCGCCAGGTGGGCTGGAAGCCAGGTAAGTTACAGGTGAGTGCTCTGTTTTATTTTTTTCTGTTCTGTTTTCTTTTATTTAATCTTTTGCCACTGTTTTGAATTTAAAATAATTCAAACAATGCCAAAAACTCCTCTGAATATTTTATTTTGCTAGATGGACTTTTCCAGAAGCTCATAAAATATTTCAGGGGTATTTGAAATTATATTCTAGTTATATGAATATAATTCAAATTCAAATAGCTAATGATTTAAATTCAAAGTCCCAAAAATAAATCCTTTTAAAATGTTCATTATTTTTGGTTTGGGATCCAAACCCTTGCCAAAAATATTAAACATCTAAGAAGAGCATTTTGGAACAATGAATGAGATTTTAGGGTTTTTTTGCCCTTCTTTTATTTAGGGTTTTGAGGCTTCTAAATTCCTCAATTCAAGTTTCAAAAAAATTAAACATGATGCACAGATGGAAGCAAGCATAGGTCAGGCCAGAACTAGGGATGTGACATCCGAACCGTCGTAGGTGGCGAAGTCGAGCTTCGCGAACCGAGGCGGCTGCTGGTGTGGTGCGCCATGGCCCACTGCCTCGGCGGTGCGGAGAGCTGAGGATGGAGCGCGGTCCATGGTGGAGAGGTCGGGATAGTTCCCCGTGGCGCCCGACACCTCGGGCTGCAACTGGGACCCAAACGGCGGCCGGGCCTCCGTGTAGGCTGGTGGAGAGGACGTCCCATAGAGCCAGCCTGGCAGCGGAGACGGTGATGATGGAAAGCGGACCTCCTGGATCGGGAGGCCGCTCGGCGAGGAATGGCCCAAGCTAGGGCTGGGCGGTGGCGGTGGGGGTGGTGGCCCCTGCGCGGTGGCAGCTGGGAGGGACGGCGCGGCTGGGGCCGGCGCGGACGGCGCGGTCCAGGTCGGCCACTGCGGCCCCAGGGTGGCGGCGGGCGGCAC